>NW_010109325.1:0-29201 GCF_000699245.1 Pterocles gutturalis
AAAAAAAAAAAGCTTCATAAATGTTCCCAGTACCAAAAGTCTGTCTGCCTTTATATGTTCTCAGGAAAAAAAAAAAAGATACAACAGGTGTAACAACAGACCGATTGCACTTCTACTTTGGAATTAATCACAGTAACCCTAAGAAATGGTAACAGTCCATCCAGTGAGTTGTCATTAAGTGGTTATGATCAGGTGGACCAGAGTGTTAAGGAAACCATTCTTGACCAATATCAGGGAGAAATAGTGTTTTAGACTCCATTGTGTTGGTTTGATACTTCACAGCATTCATGTTATGTATTTATACAACTGGTTTTTCACATATCCTTTTCAAGGTCTGTCAGTACTCATACAATGAACAAATTTGGTTTGAGTCTTTAGACCTCTACTTCCATATTGGCTCTTGAAATAACTGCTTCGGGTGTCTCGAGAAATTCTCATTCTAAAACCTGATTTTTTCCAAGACACAGAAAATTAACCAGATTTCAAAATAAAATAAAATTGCATTAGGTATTTCTCTTAATTTCTCCAACATTCTAACAGGCAAGTGTTACAGGATGATACCTGATATTTAGAAACAAGCACTTAGTATTGTCCACAATTTGTATTTTAGTGGATCCTATGGCTTTCCAAAACCTGAGTTCTGGCATAGATTAGGATTTTTTCAGGGTAAGGCTCTAGCCTTTTAAAGATTTGTTCCCATTTTTTTTGGAGGCAAGGCAGGACAGAAGGGGAGGGAAGAAAAGAGGTTGTCTCGTGGATTTTCAGGTGTCAAATAGACTAGTGAATAGCCTCTACTTTATCCATGGGATATATTTACACTGTGTGAACCCAGCAACAGTATTTGTTCTGTACATTTTGGAGCTGATGGTTCCAAAGACAAGCACAGCTCTGCTGTTGGTGTTGTGCTGCAGCCAGGAGCGGTCTCCTCTCTCTTGGCCAGTGCTGGTGCAGTGCAGGGAAAGGCTGCATGCCTCCACCCTTGGAGTTTGCTCTTTGCTTTCAGAGGTGCCATTTCAGAAGCCTTAGCTCACATTTTTGTCTTATATCCTGTCCTGGTTAAAACAACTGGACTAGAAGCTGACAGTATAACTTAAACTTACACCCCTGTGTAAAATACCTTGTCACAGTTGCCATTTGCATTCACCCAGAGCTTTTTGTGTCCTGGGGACACAGTTGTGTCGTTGAGCCAGCTTGTTTAAAGCTAGCTCAGTTATGTCTGCATAAACAGCTGTCTCTTGCATTAGGATAATAACTTGCAAATCAAAAAAAGCTTTATAACCTGTAGATTGTAAGATGCACTGAACATCTTCATTTCCTATAACTGAATCCTGTCCTTGCAGTCTTTTGAAAAAACAGTGTCTGCAAAGTACAGGCACAAGTAGTACATCTTAGTGACCAATGTAGTAGAAATACATTGACAGCACTAGTCTGCTCTTTCATTGTGACCTGTGGACAGCAGGGCAGAGTGTTGCTGGAACATTGTCTCCTCAGCATTGTTCCTGCTTTGGTTCTGTTCATCTGCACATGTCCAAGGTTTCACAGTTAGTGAGGCAAATGGCTTCAGCACTTTTTTCACTTGATACTTCTGAATCTTTTAAGGTCAACTCTTTCATAATTGGTTATAAATTCACGGACGTTACTGTTTTCAAAGTAGTCATTGTGAATTTAAATTGCTTCTCAGTAGAACATTGCAAGAGTAAGTCCTCATTAATTTTTATTTCAGTCCCTGGTAGCAGAAGACACTTGGTTCACCTGATTCTATTTTCCTTGTAGTTTCTTAACAAAGTAGTACCACTATGGACTGATCCATATGTGCTGGAGAGCAGAAAAGATGGGACTGATTTTTTTATTGTATATCACTTATCAAAACAATATATATCTACACTTGAGAGCTTAACAATACCAGTCAGGAACTGGTCTTTTATGTATAAATGTGTATAATATACTGGAATTTCCAGGTAGCAGTCTCTTTATTATATGGCAAGATATGCTGTGCAAGTTTGCTTAATTAATTAAGAATGCATATAAATATTTATAATCTGCATGTTCATCATTTAAAAAACATCCGGTAGCATAAGCTCAGGCTGTTTTTCTGCATTATCTGAAAGCAGGATGTGTAAGCAAGGATTCACTTGTTTACCTGGTACCATATTTGTGTGCAGAGCCACCTGTGGAACTTTCTGTTCTTAGCTTCTACAGCATCTTATAACATCCCAAATCTGACTAGAGGTTAGCTTGAAGCTGTATTTATGTCATTTTTGCACATAAGCTGTCCTTTGAGAGGTTTCAAAAAGCTCTTTCAGAAGAAGCCATAGGGGCCTGTAAAACAGTGTCTCTATGCTTTTCTGCAGCAATGACCTTTTATGTACCTTTTATGTAGAGAACAGTGGTATCTTTTTTTTTTCTTTTTTTCTGTGTACAAGGGCTTAATTTATAATATTGCAAAGCTTTAGGGCCTTGAGGATCCCCTCTGCTAGGCATAGCTTGTAGCATCTGTGATGCCTCCCCTTTTCCCCCAGCAAGGGACACACTTGAGGACAAAGATGGGTGCAGTATGTTGCAACACAAAGTGAGGCAACAGATTTTATCTAAGCATCACCTGTGTGCCCTCTTCAGAATTAGTGTGCAGAAGTGACTGGTGGTGCCGGGTATCCCCCTTTCACCAGCAGAGCCTGTTAAACTCTCTTCCTTGGGGCAGCCGTGGACCCTGGTTACCACAGTGACAGGGATGAAGCTGACACTTCAAAGCACAGTTGGGGGAATCACGTTTTCAGTTCATATGAAAAAAGAAAAATTGTTTTTTATTAATTCTACCCTACAAAGCTGTAATTTAGAGTCCTGGAAGCAACAGCTTAGGTGTACCCCAACCCTAGTGAATTTCTGGCATGCCTCATCTCCCAGAAGCTGTACTCCAAAAGAGAAGCTCTTTGGAAGACATGGAGAACGGAGCATTGCAGGGCTTCCTTTCCCAGTAAACGTATCTCCAGCTTTCAACCAGAAAAAGAAAAAATCTTAGAGATGCCAGCGGTGTACCAAACTGACTCACATGAGGAAATCTGTAAGACCTCGTGGATCATGTGCATAATTTTCTGGAACAAGTTGCACATCCCATCTCCCCCATCCCTGCAAAAGGACATTCAAGTGTTTTCATCAAACAGAATCAGATGAGACTTTTTTTAAAAATGTAATTAAGCTAAAAGAAGTTATGGATCTTTTCTCTCTGAACTTGAATTTATTAATTAACTTTCAGACTTCTAAAAATGTCCTTAATTGCACAGCGATTATCATTCTAGCACAGCAATAACAAAACTAAACTGATGGAGACAGAATCATCTTTCTGGATAGATGATTAGAACACAGGGCAGACCAATCTAAAAGAAAATATTCATCAGAGAATCTTGCTTCGTTTCTCAAAGAGCTCTTTTCTCAGGTGATAGACCGACATATCACCAGAGCTGGCTGGAACTCCAGTTTCATTTGATGTTATCCTGATGTTACCTTGTTGAATTCATTCAGACGTCATTCCTGGTTTTAATTAAAAGTTTTTCAATGCCACATAACAAAAGTGCAGAACAGATTATCTTGAGCAGAGCTATTTTGAATATCAAGCTATGCAGCAATAACACCAGTTTGTGAAATGCAAAGATCTGCCACAAACAGAAATTAACATTCAAAGAAAATGCAGTGTAATAAAATAGCAGCTTTAATCATGCATAAAACAGAGTTTCTTCCCTTGCTCACACAAAGGAAACCCAGCATAAAATGCTGTGAATGTTAAGAGAATCAAATGGTATGGTGAGAAGGTTACGTATAAAATCTTGTTCAAAACCTCTGATTTAAAAGCTGTCTTTTAAAAGGCTGACTCTTCTCTAAGTGCTACCATACAAGCAGGCCTGCAAAATTCTACCAGAATTTTCTGCTTGAATAATTTCATTTGGATGAGTGAGTAGAATATCATTATCTTGTTTTCAACACCATCTCCTTAGGAAGGTATAGGTGAATAGATTTTGTGCTGAGCTGCATAAATTCTCTGACAATTTTGCAAGGCTGTGTGTAAATTCTGAGCCACAGAAGGAAGGAGAAGACAGGAAAGCAATATATGCCGTGACTGGATTCCTCATGCCACAGTGTACTTTAGGACTTAAGTATGAATATTAGGCAGACACTCAATTTTAGAAGCAAGTGTTAGATTTTTAAGTGTATTTGATTAAAAACATAAAAAAATTAAAGGAATTTGGTACATCAGCAAATTATTAGAATAAGATGGACTCTACCTCACCAGCTGTTTAGAATTTTACTGTCCCTGAGAGTGTTATCAATCCTGGTCTAATTTAGTGCTGTTCATCATTGAACTTCATGGTATTGATCATGGAAGTCAACTGATTGAGTGTTGTCCTTAAGTGTCTATGAGAACAAGGAAAACTACTTCTCATATGGCGACTGTTATTGGCAATGTACAGAGCCAGAATCACTGGATTGAGTTATTTTATGAACTTTGAATGGGACTGTGGAATATGATTGCTGTTACTGTTCATTAGTTCAGAAGAAAGGTGAGTGGATAAGCTGCTAAATACAGTGTTCTGCTCCCAGTCTAGCTCATAAATCTTCTGTGTGGGCAGCTATTATGGGGGGGGGGGAATGTAAACTCTGTGTTTCAAATCAGAAACTCTTCTTGCAAATTTTATGCAAGATGACTTTGCACAGCATGAAAACTGTAGGATTATCTCTTCTTAGACTTACATGGTCAAATTGGGAAAAATATAGTAATATGCAAGGATATTGTAAAAATTAATTAAAGGTGTGTTAGAGTAAAGCTGGCCAAAGAAATTAACAGCCAGTAGAGAGGCTCTTTTTCAAATTAATAAATTACATTTTCATACAGTCTGGTGTTCAAGACGTAAGAAAGCATTGCAGGACTAGATTACTAAAAAGGATTGTCAGGAATTAGTAAAGCAGGTGTTTTGGTAACTCAAATTATTTTAGTCTGTTTTTGCCTTGTTTAGAAATATACGGTAGTTAACTACAGTTATCACAATAATTCAGTTTTTAACTACTGTATCTCTCCAATTTAGACAGAAGGATGCTGTGGGTGACCATGTCAAAGGCTTACAGAAGTCAAGATCGATGACATCAGTAGCTCTTCCCTTGTTCACTGACGTAGTCATTCAATCATAGAAGGCCACTAGGTTGGTCAGGCAAGATTTGCCCTTCGTGAAGCCTTGGTTAGTTGAGTTGCTTTGTTTGTCAAAACCAGCAGTTCAGCCTATAGAAGAGCCACTTCAGAGAAAGAAGAGTCCTGACAGTCTTGTAGTATAGAGGATAGAGAGATCAAATTCTCAGAGTAAGCAGAATTTCTCTTGCTGCTGTAGTCCTTGTGCAATCAACAACTAGGAGACTCTGACTTAGAAGTTTAACACATAGGCACAAGTTTTCTGTGGTTTTGTCCTTTGGGTGTATACGTGTAAGCTCACACATACTTACTACAATACACTTTGAACTGTCAAAATGAAAACACAAATAATATTAAGTACTTTTAAATGCCTAAGTTTCATTAAATGATTCTATGCTACAGTCACTTCCCCTAAGTAATATACTTCATTGCATACAATGCACATACACGTAAGTAACAGATTACAGTGTGATTTATATCTCTAATTGCTTTCATTTAGTCACCAGATGTAACATTTAGTCTAGCAAATGCGTTATCTTTTCTGTTGCTGGAAACACATGTAATAATCCTGGCTTTATTTAAGTCAGAAGCAACTTTTCTGTTGATATGGGGGAGAGGGGTAGCGTTTTGCCCATAGATTTTAGCATTTTGGATATAGAAGTCTCAACCACTGGTTATACACTTGCTTAGTCTATAACTGTTCAATATAAGTTTTCTTCACTGATTTGTGACTTAATGGTACATTTCCAGTGGACACCAGCTTTATCTCATAAGCAGCATTTAAAGCTCATGGAGTGAGCTACTGTCTCTTATTTCAAACCCCTTAGTGTAAGGAAACCAGAATAAATGGACAAGCAGTTAATACCCTCCTGGCTTTCCACTGTTGTGCTAAAAACTTGGACAGAGAGATGCATTTTGAACAGTTACTAATGACCCAAACTTGATAATTTCTTACAGTATGTAACAAAAAAAACAGTGCCTAAGTTAGGCAAATAAGTAAACTCCCTCAATAACCTTTTCTTCAGATTTTCTGAGATGTGTGTAGTTGTTTCTCTAAGGTAACTTTTCTAAATGAAATAACATAAGTGGCCAAGCAATGATTTTCAACATGACTCTGTGATAAGCACCTATATTGCAGCTTGTTCTATCAAGCGATAGGGTTGGGATCTTTCCCCAGGGAAGTGTGAGACAGCTCTCTCATTCTTTCCCCCCTACTCTCATCTCTCACTAATACTCCTGTGAAAATACCACTGTCCTGATGAAGGATGAAAGCCTGTACTTTTGGATGTATTTTTGAGCCTTCAACTTTTGAAGTGCATCTTCAGGTCACATCCAATCCTTGTGATTCATATTTTTAAATCTCTCAAAGACCTGGCCTTAAATCTCCATGCACACAACTAAATCTCTCGCTCAAGCCTTAGGTTATTTTGCAGCTTTAGTAGTACTTACCTTTGCTAGGTCAGAGCTACCGAGCTGCACTCGTGTTGTACTCATTCCAGACACAGCGACTATGCATGCTCCCCTCTCTACCCTCCCCACGTCCTTGCTGTTTCTCAGAGCCTGATCTGGCAAACATGAGTTTTTTTCCGATTGGCATGTAAAGCCATTTATGTTTGAGCTTTGATTGGTCTTTTGACTCTACTGATTGGCCTTTTGGCTCTACTGCCTATCAAATGTTCATTCAGGTCTGTCACATCCAGCCCAGCTAATAGTAGACGGGGAGTTGATTCATTTTAAGCATTGAAAATCCGGAGTGCCGCCTTCTTCCAGTTCCACCTCAGAAGTCATCCTCCTCGTTTCCTCAGTTAGACAGCATCCTATGTGTATGTGGCACTAATTCTAGCTTGTGTGTGAGTATATGTTGTATATACACAGCTACACACACCACTTACCTGATCCTGACTCTTACCCCTAGACACCTCAACAATACACATAATATAAACAAAATATGTAGTATTGAGTCCACACAGGTTATGTATGCAAGTGTGCATGCAGGTATGTATTTACACAAAGGAGGAAGCATTTAGTATTTCTCAGCAGATAAAGTTCAAGCTGTACAGGAGAGAGATGATTATGATGATGATGAAGTTTTATGATTAAAGCACTGCCAGAGCTCTCACTGTCTGCCTAGCTCTTGCATGGGTGTCTGGAAGAGACTAACTCAGAAGGTTGTTCTAGGGGTAAATTGTTAGTACGTGGTTCAGATGCTGCTGAGATGGAGGTTACAGAAACAAGTAATAAAGAGTGATTTCAGACATCAGCATGATCCTTCTCTCAAAATATAATAATGGATTCCTGCGTGTGGAACCCAAATATAAACAGTGTGAGTAACATGGTTAAAACCAGAAACTATTAGATACAAGTTATCTCTGGTGCTGACTACACTGGCTTTCTGAAAGGCCCATGGAGCAGACTTTTGGGGGAGTGGTAGTCTTTCTCTGGTGTGGCTTCACCTAATTTTTCATTCTACTTGTTTTGATGGTCTGTTGAGAAGCATCCTAGTTTCAGAGTAAAGGGCATTTTCTGTGTAATGACATAGATATGATGATACAACAGCTTGTAACTACTCCACGTGCAGCTGCTGTGAGGGGGGAGAGGTTAAGTGTCATCTGCTGTGTGCCAGGTGGAGAGGGAGAGAAGAAGGGTCAGAGGGAGAGAAAGCAAGCACAGGTACCCGTCCATGCCTGTGAGCAGGGGAAAGGCAAAGTGCTGAGCCACAGCCTTAGAAAGGAACAACTAGAGAAGTGAAGAGCCGTTTCCTATTTTACAAGTAAACACCTCATGGGATTTTACCCCTGTCTGAAACCTGTTTATATTTTTTCATATTTTTGCCAGGCTGAAAAGTGCCATGTTCCTGATCCTTTGTATGCCAGGCTGTGATGCAAAGAGGTGTGGACTGAGTAGCTGTGCACTTTCATATATATTCTGTTTTCCTCTCTGCTGTAACCTGTGGCCTCAGCCCACTCGGCTGCATTACGGAGTGGTTTCATCTCTGTGTAGAACAGCGATTTTTTTTTTTTTTTTTAGGGCCTATAAACAGAAACAAAACTGCTGCTGACTTTAGGCCGTCCACCAATCCAAGGCTAGTTCAGAGAATCAAAATTCCCAGTAGGACGCGGATCTCAGGCCAGATGCTACAAGATGAATTTGTATACCAAGGTGCACTGAAGTTGGGTGAAGGAGAGAAGGACTGGAGTTCAGGGTGCTGGCTGCAGCTTGGAAAAGAGAGTTTAATTTACTGTTCATGAGTTAACATAATCTCACTAGTCAATATTAAATATTCCATATTTAATATCTGAAAAAATAACTACAGGAAGTAATGCTGATTTAGTTGATAGATTGTCTCTGCTTTGTCTTCTGCTTTGTAATATAGTGACTGGTTTGGAAATCCTGATGCATATAGACTTCTGTATATGTGAAGTTATATATATGCACTTGTATGCACACATATGTAGTCATATACTTGGTATTGCAAATGCGTGGCATATAGATTGAAATTCATAGTGTGTCCGTATACATACGTGTAGATGTATAAACTCATGATGCAAGTATCTATATTCTGGCTACTGTATTAAAACACAGACATATTTGGAAATAATCACCAATTATAATTTTCTTGTCTCTAGTCCTTACACGTTTAAACAAGTTGTTTTTTTTTTTATTCATTTAGCAGCAGCAACAGAAGAACCTGAGGTGATTCCGGATCCAGCTAAACAAACAGATCGTGTAGTGAAAATAGCAGGAATAAGTGCTGGAATTCTGGTATTCATCCTACTTCTCCTTGTTGTCATATTGATCGTCAAAAAAAGGTAAGAAAATCATCTATACTGATCCTTCTTTTTTTTCTCCATATCAAGCAATAACAAAAAGGGTATTTTTTACACGTCTTTAAAAAAAAAAAGTTTCAGGAGCAGTAGCTCACATCAGTTTTCGGATGAGTTTTTTGTGTTTCCTGTTGGTTTTGCTGTGATTCTTATGATGGATTTAAAGAAAGGATTTCTTTATATTTGGGATCCAAGAGTTATACATTTTCTCATACTTGTTTATTTCCAAGTATTTTTGAGTTGCAGTTGGAGGAACGTACAGAATATTGAAATGGGTGGAATTTAAATTCGTGGTGCGCCTTTTTTTTTTAAAGCAAAGAAAAAAAAGAGTAACTTACTGCACTTTTCATGTTGTAATACCTAATGAATTTGATTTTCTGTGTTCAGGTCTAACAAGTTATTTGTATCTGTATGTTATCCAACTTGCAAAATAATGTGATTTTATACCTCTATTTACGCTCTTGTAAGCCTGGATTTTTTTTTTTTCGTAAAAGTCATACCACATCACTGTAAAATTACCTAACAAAAATCCTTAGTGCATGAAATTGTTTAAAAATGTATTAATTTGAATGAATTTTAATTTTTTTCAGTGCTTTCTTAGACAGTAAGCAATATCGCCATCTTCTGGTGTTGTACTCCACATCCACGTGCTCCTACCTATAGTAAATTTTGCTACCCTATTTTTGAAAGTCTTGACTTCCTAGTAGTTGCAACTCTTTTAACCTGGTATAAAGGTTCATAATATAGCTCTATAAATCCATAGTTACAGCATCAAAACCAATTTCTCTGTTTCTGTGCACCCCTTCCCTGACGGGTCCCCTTTGCAGGGCACAAGCTGATTTCTCTTGGGTAGAACGAGACCTTTGTCTTCCCATGGTGTGTGCATTGCGTTCCCTTGCCTTTTGCAGAAGTCTTAATGAAAAGTATATTTGTAAACGTCTGAATGTTCCTCTGAAATGCAGCTTGCTATCATTTTTAAAGATTAAGAAAAAAATTAAAATTGTACCTAAGATCATTCTATATGTTATAATTACTGGATTGCATTAGACTTTTTTAATTTATTGCCTTTTTACAATTATCCCTGGAGATATATAACTTGGAGAAGAAACGTCTGCATTAGAAACATTAGGTATGCTTATAGTGTTCTGTGTTAGTTAGCTACATACGTGATTTTTCCCAAAAGTGCTTTTACTTTTCTCTGTTGTTTACCTCTGTGATTGAGAATTAACACATATGGAAAAGGTCCAGCTCATCATATGTAAAAAAAGACATACAGTCAGCCAATTTTCTTTATTTACACAACTTTGGAAAAACAAACAAAAAAGTTGTTTTTAAGCTTTCAGGAAGAAATCTATTTTATAGCTTTGTTGCAAGGTATGTGCTGGGGAGTGTCATCTTCTCAGTGCATGTTGCAGTGGTCCCATTATAACAGAGGACTCTGTGTGTGTGCATGTGTGTGTGAGAGAGAGACAGCCTATATATTGTCAGTCACTTCCTGATGGGATCGACTAGCTTAAAAAAATGAGCTTTAAAATTCAGTGTGTACCTTTTGCATTCGGAGTCCTTTTAGACTTGTACTTTCCCAGTTGAATTGTTTGATAAAAGTTAATCGTGTCCATTAAATGATATTTTTTAAATTCCCCTTTTTTCTCCCTTCCCTTTTCTGAACCTGTGAAGTCAGTACCCTCATAGGAATGATACTTGGTCATCATTCTAAAGCATATAACATTTCTAAACTCCTGTACTATTTTGTATTCAAAATAGGTGAGAAATTAACCTGTTTAATGAATCTTTAATGTTTAGCAGTTTTTCATCCTGATAGTTTAATTGGTTGTCTACTGCGTATTTTATAGGTGTGCCATTGCTTCCCCCCTGCTTAGGGAATATGGGCAGGTTTATTTTCACACCAGCTTTAGTCAAGGTCTCTTACAAAAAGCATATAAAACCTTTGAATACATGAGTTAATTCAGTCCATCTAGTGAATCAGGGCAATTCATATCGTGAAGCCAGGAACAGCTGTAAAAACCCTGACACATTCACACGTACATAAACACGCTTCACTTAGTTGTGGTGGGACTGAAAAACGATCCATTTGAATCATCTTCTGTAGTGTACATATTCAGTGATCCATTATGTAGTATCCCTTTTGGTACCTGAATTGACCACAGCTCGTTACACAGATCAGTCAATAGAACAATGGTTTCTACATTTTCATTCGTTTATAAAGTCATATGCACAGCCATCGCTATCTCAATCTGATTAAATGCAGCATTGCATTTTATTGAAAAATGGAGCACTAACCAGTTTTGTTCACGAGCTTGAGATTTTTTTAAGCTTTGCCTGATCATTTTGTACAAATTGGTTTGAAGTTTTCCTGAATTAAGCTCTTAACAGCTCTTACAGAGTTTTACTGGAGTAATCAAACCAGCTAAGAAAAGGGATACTGCATCTTTAACAAGCAATGCCATTTTTATTTTTAAAGTCATTGTTGGATTATTTCCAGATGTCCTTCATCTCCTTCCATTTGTTTACCTTCCATGTTTTTAATGCTTAGCATGACTACATCAGCATTTCCAATTGTAAGATTTTAAAATAGAAAGCGTATGTTTGCATTCAGGAAATGTGTGGTATATATGTCAGTACACACGTCTACTGTAAGCGTGCATTCTTTAAAATGTGTGTACTCATATAGCTACATATAGTATGCATACAAACATATATGTATACACCTGTGTACTGATAAAGGTGTTAAAATGAATGACATGAAAATTGTTTTCTGATTAAACGTATTTATTAATGGAATCTTTAGTTCTTGTAACTGAAAAGCAAAAAGCATATTTACTGCACAAGATACGTACACAGCTGTTCATTTGTCATGACATCTAGGTGGTAATCATTGTATTATGCTGAACTGCATGTTGAAAATACACAATCCATTTAATTTTCAAATTTTTTGGCAATAAATGAAATCTCAGCATGTAATTTTCTGAAGTGATCTTCCTAAAAAACAAATCATTTTTATATGCAAGTGTTTTGTTTTTTTTTTTAATTGCATGGCAAAATAAGGCTAGTTTGTGCATGAGCAAGTTGAAATGCTAACCAAAGAAACATGAATTTTTCAATTTTTTTTTTTTAAACGCACATTTCTCTGCTTTATTGAATGTGACAGAGTCACGCTTTTCATTCACCATTGCTTCTCTTTTTCCACTGTCTGTGATTTGCTTGCCAGGAGGAGCTACTATTCTTACTCCTACTATCTGTAAGTAGAATACGGGTGACTTACTATCTTACATGTATTAAAGATGCAGTATCCCTTTTTAAAAAATAAAAAGAGTCTCTATAATTTTCCTGAAGTATTATTGGCAGTTACCTTTCTTTATTCTCAGCTTGAAAAATTGCTTTTGTCATTGTTCCTGTTATTCTTACCTTGTTTTTTTTTAAAGGGATATTGTATTTCTAACTGTGTATTGAGACTTTTGCTTTTTGCTACAGTTTTTCCCATAACTATCATTTTAGTTTATTGTAATCATAATTTAATTTGCATTATGATTCACAGAGACACATCACACTAAGGAAAAGAACTCTCTTCCCATTTCCTAGCTGGAGAACTGTGCTTGTAAATCACAAATTGTTCTTTCTTAGCGTTATCAGTTCAGGAGTGATCCTATGCACCACTTTTCCTAGACAGATCGTAGGCAGATGCCAAACCTTTATAAATAGGTCTCTGCCCTACCAACAGCAGAGCAACATGTCTGCCTCTGTGGTACCAACCTTTTTTTTTTTTTTTTTTTTTTTACAGAAATATTTTTGGTGAAGTGGTCTGCATCTGTTGCTTGTGAGGTGCTTTGTGTACACATTTTAAAGTGTGGATCTTACTTTGTGACATTGGTTTGGATAAAGTTTTGCTTTGCTGAAGCAAAATGAACTTTTTTTGTATGTGTTGACCAAATGAGTTTTTGTGGGATTGAGCAAAGCAGTTAACACACATTCTTAATTTTAAATAAATGCATAAAGCCCTTGGCTTCAGAGGGGATGTAAGAATGCACTCAAGTGCTTTGATGAACCGGTGGTGTCTGATAATAATGCTCTTCCACATTTTTAAGCAGATTAGTTGACTTCTTTAAACAAACTTCAAAATAAAAAAAAAAAAAAAAAAAAAGTAAGCTGGCTTAGCTAACTGCCATTCTCCAGTATATTGTGACAAATTATAATTTCCTTGTTAAATAGCAATTGCTTCAGCTCAAGATAATTAACCACGAAGTTTCATCCTATGGTGGAGCACATTTCCCCTCCAGCTCCCACGGAAACACCCACCTGCACAGGTTCACCCAACCGGATCCTTTATCAGATAATGAGAAGCATTTACACTTTCTCTGTCAGCCTCAAGTACTTTAACTTAATGATTTTCGGAATTATCATGAAGCATAGATTGCATGTGCCTTCATCTGAGTGAGGGAAGGAAAGAAAGGAAAGGAAAAAGAAGTCAAACCCCGAGGGAGCCAGGAGCTGTTGAACAATAAAGCTGTCCTCCCATTTCCCAGCAGCTTTGGGTTGCAGTGCTACAACACAATAGGCTTTTTTAGGAGTTGAAGCAGAGCATAAGAATTAGAAAGTAGTTACTGTAATAAGTTAATAACTTGAAAGCCTTAATAGCTGTTGATTTATTTAGCATAGCTAGCAAGTTTTGTTACAAAGTGATATTTCAAAGAAGGGCTCAATACAGCCACGAGATGAGATGTAATAGTCTTTTTGTTCCATTTCTGAGTTGGCATTGGAAAAAGGTGATCTTCAGTGAATAGAGACTATCTGAAAGGCTTTGGAACTTACAAACCAGTCTGAACTAGAAATGCCAGTTTTGTGAAAGCTTTGGTAGCAGTGGGAACCAGTAATAAAGCTCAAGCAGTTTCACTTCTGGAAGTTTTGATGGTCTTCATTTGTTCGACCAGAGTATCATTTAAACCAGCTTTTCATAAGTAAATAGGAATGTGTGGAGTAAATGTATAAAATAGAGCATTTTAGGGGGGGCATCCAACTGTCACTGTTACGTTAGTTTTCACTGAACAACTGATACACACAGAACCCTCATGTGCACCATAAGGGTTTGATGAAAAAATGTTAGGTTTAGAGACCACCTTTGGGATTTTTGTAGCTAGGGGGTTATTGACTAGCAATTTTCCAACTCATGTATCTGTAAGTGGGGAAAAGAAAGGCCGGGGGTAGGAACACACAGAATAAGGAGATGAGTCTGATCAGTGCAAGAGTCTTTGTTATTCTCAGGAGCACTTTGTCCTTCTATATACTAGTTTGTGGCCCCTTGTTGTGAACTGAGACTATTAATTTAAGAAACAATTTTATATTTTCTTAAACATGGAAAAAGATGAAGTGCTCCCTGCCCTAGAGAGTGGTGTAGGTCTTTTTGGGTGTATGTTCCGAGGAAGCAACAAGGAAATGGATGGATAATTTACACTAATATTTTTTTTGTCTGCTGTTAGAGTGTGGCACTGAATATTAAAAGTTGTCAGAGAACAGAGGAAGAGCAAGCAGTCCTTTTAGTCAGAGAAATGCAAGATAAACACTGACTAAACAGTTAACAGGATATTTGATTATATTTTAGGCAGAAGAAGCTTGTGAAGCTGAGCTGTGTTTTAAACATACATTTTCAAGAACCCAGTATTTTCAGTGATGATTGTGTCTCTGCCACGTGGTGTCAGATTTATTCAAATAAGCAGGTTGGCTACCTATTACATTGCAGTCACAGCTTCAGATGAAAACAGGGAGATTTCAGAACACTCTAATGTATGTCACAGATTCCTGCAGAACCAAGGTGCGCTTCATGCTGCTTTGCATGCTTCCTACTACTTGAGATACATGCTTTAAGAGTAGTAGGCTTTAAGTGATAATTAAAATATATTGTCTGCTTCCATCTGACTTCCAGAGACAGTGAAAATCACCTCCAGTTCTTCATCAAAAGGAAAGAATTGAGAGATATTTCTGAAGTGTGCACTTTAAGGGCATTGGCTGTTAAGGTGGGGGGGTTAGTTGGACAGATTAGGTTGCTGTTTAACTGTGATACATTCAGAGTTTAAGGCTGCTACTGGCAGAATTTAAGATGTTCCCAAACTGCATAAAAGGGTAGAGTGGTGTGAGAGGGGGTTTGCTTGGTTTTCAAAGAACAGTGTTCAGGGTCAGGAACAAAGTGTGGTATCACGTTGTATCTTGTGTACTGAATGGGAAGAACAACTTTCACCATAAAAAGTAATATGAATCCATATCAAATAATTATGTTTCTTTTGTTATTTCATAGGTTTTTTTGACTAACAAAGTGATTTAGAAGGTTAAATTATTTCTTCCTAACAAGGCAAGCAAGGGGAGTGAATTATCCGTTTGTAAAATCAAAACACAAATTTAAATGGAGATGGTTGATAAAGCTGCATGCACAGATGCTTCTTATTTATCATTTCAGTTAAAATGTAATTATATTCTCTAATTTGTTTATATTAGTGTAATTACTCCACAGGAAAAAAAATATTACCAAGGTACAGAAGTTAGTACTTCCATTACAGCGTTTGTGTGTGTACAGAAAACACATGATTGCAACTCTTTCATAGCAGGTTGCATAGTTTTATCAAATTCACGCTGGAAAGTTGTACACAGGAAAATCAGCCAAACTTTTCAGTCCCTCGGGATTATAGATAATGATTACTGCAGACATCAATGTTCATCAGATATTAAGGTGGTTTGTTTTTTTTTTTTTTGGCTGGGCAGCAAACTTGCGAAGAAGCGCAAGGATGCCATGGGGACCACCCGCCAGGAGATGACACACATGGTGAATGCAATGGATAGGAGTTACGCTGACCAGAGCACCCTGCATGCAGAGGATCCGCTTTCAATCACATTTATGGACTCTCATAACTTCAGCCCCAGATGTAAGTATAACAGTGATTGATATTCCAGAGTGTAGATAAATATAGAAACATGGAAAACAGTTCTACTTTTTAAGGAAAATTATTGTAAGCTCCAGGTTTTCCAGGAACATTGGTAAATCCAAAGGTTGAGTTAGGGATGTTCTTATGTTATCCTTATTGGTATGTGACCAATTATTTAAATATTTACATGTGCTTTCAGTATACATTGATACTTGTTCTAGGGAAAGCACTACACTTCTAGAACATCTCAATTAAAATCTGAAATTGAGTTTTCCCTCATGAAGATATTTAATACCAACATGTTAAATATTACTGTGTAACACCATGTCTGTACTGAATAGCAATATGAGGTCCAAATTAATTTATTTCTTTTGGCAGTAAGGATGTTATAACAGAAGGAGACATTGACAATTTTCATTGCTGTTTGTGGATTTAGGAACAAGCTTGTTAATGTATCTGCAAATTTGCTCCATATTTGTGTTCCTTTTTTGTAGACTTGCCAACTGTCTGGTTTTGACAAAGTTTGACAGTTTGGGTTTCTGATTGTTAAGTGTCTAGGTTATAGCTGCCACTGTCCAGCATGCCTGCCTCCCAGCATCCACACTGTGCCTTGCACAAAAGCAAGATACTCCACTGGCAGACTGAATACCTCAAAACTAGTGTGTAAGTTACTGCAGGAACACAATTCTGCCATGGAGCTGGCGTGAACCTGACCTTCTCACAGCCACATGGAGTTGTGGCTTTGCTTTAAACAGATCTGAGCAGTGTGAGCTGCTTCTGAATTGCTATCTTTTGGGAATGGCACTCCATCTCCTTTCTGCTGCCTCCCATACTGCTTACTATGCTTGAGCAAAATACATCCCTTAAGGCTCTTAAGTTCTTTCCTGATTGTTGTAAGAGAAATGGATTTTGGAGGAGGGTTTATTGCTCAGTTTATTGAAGCTTACCAAACTGCAGAGTGCTGAAATTTTAAGTGTCTCATAACCAATTATAAATGGGAGTTTAGTGTCAGCCTGTGAATTTTTTCTACACAGTTTTGTCTGGAACTGTTTGAAAATTCTCCAAAGTTTGATCTCTTATTGGCATGGAAATTTGTGGAGGCAGGTTTGCAAAGACTTGGTTTGGACTAAGTTATGGTGGATCCCAGGCAACGTATCCATCAGGCTACATGGCTGTTACGGAGTGGGGGCTGCCAGGCACTTGGGCAGCCTTGCAGATGTGACACCAGGAGCCCATGAGCCCCAGCCACTACAGCTGTCCTGGTTGGTTGGCAAAGAAGTTTGGCATCATTGCTTTCCAGGGTCCTAGGTATGTGATTTTTGCGTGTTGGAGGGTTCAGTTCGCCTAACCATCATCTGTGCTGAGGCAAAGAACCTTCTGGGGTTTCTTGCTATGCGACAAATTTTTAGGTAGATTGCTTTAGAACTGAAGCTCAGTTTTGTCACAGACCTGTTGATAATTTAAATCTTTGTTCCAGATTGGAACAAAACCAAATTCTGGATTCCACCATTTCTGTCTGAAACAGAGCATTTGTTTCTGCAGGGTTCTAGTTGTGGTTATGAATGATAAAATTTTATAAATTTAATTCAAACGTCTGTGTAGCTGTGATTTTCCTATCCTCATTAATAGCAATATCTTTGGTGTTGCACATAAAAACACTATTAACTGTAAACATGTATATAATTTTTTAAATTACCTAGAAGACTTTAAAGAAGTACCGTTTTATTTCTATTCAAGTATTGTATGAGAGGATGTGTTTAAAAGGAAAGGAGTTGGTTCTGTGAAAGTGAACCTTTATTGTGAAGTAAAAGAACAATAGCGAAGGAGGAGCCCTATCAAAAACTAAATTGTATGTGGTGTCTTCTTTATTTCATTTCAGTAAGAATCTCTTTGCCTTTATCATTACACTTCTGAAGTCCAAAATCACTGCCTTTCATTCCTCTTTTATTCACAATGCTTTCTGGATATGTGTATTCATTTTGGTTTTCTGTTGTAACAAAATTAACGGGGTTTAGTTATCACTTGGTTGTACACTGAAGTGTATTGGTTTTATTCTTAAAAATACACAAATTGAGGTAATATATTTCTTCATGAGCTTTGTTTTCCTACAGTGCCCAATGATCCACTTGTGCCGACAGCTGTGTTAGGTGAGGACCCTAGTCCTTCGTTATCCATTCCTGCATGAGTTTTGTCTCCTTGCATGGTTAAATGTTGAAACAGCTTGTTTTATGTAAAAGATAGCTATACTGTTGTCAGAAAATAACTCTACACTCAGTTTATCACTTCAGAATTAAACTGACACTGCTTTTGGAACAAAAAATATGTTCTCATGAAGAAGTTATTCCTAGTCAGTGCTAACTGAAGAATAAATGAGAAAACAGATAAATGGAAAATACTAAACCTTTTCTCCCCAGAGCATTCAAACTGTGTTTCAATGAAATGACATGTGAAACTAGAACTCTTTTAAAAGATACATAAAAATAAAATTGAGATCCATATTAGCATTAGTTGACACTCAAAACACAATTTTCCAAGTAAATAACAAGAATGGAAAGAAAAACAGAAAAGGGAAAAATTTCTCAAATATCCAAGAACAAACAACAACTTCATAGGTTCTGTACAGATATTCCTGTATATCTATATTAATTGCATATTTCAATTGACCTTAATTATTAAGCTTTTCAACTTTGTACTTATTGTAAAAAGAAGAGATGTTGGGAGTGCTCAGGCTGGAAGTAGCAACTTCTATGTCACATCTAACACTCAATGCATGTTTTAGAGGTTTTTTAAAAAAATACAAAGCTGAAAGTATAATTTGTACCTGAGTTCTTGGTTTGATAAACATAATGTGCAGTATTGAGTTTTCAGTCAGTTGCTGAGGTTATTTTAGGATGAAAGATAAATATCAGGAAATGGACATGAATATAAATTGAGGTTGAAAACTAGATTCCTAGAAGTAAAGCTTAAAGGAACATGGAGTCAATTTAATCCCTCCTCTGTTTTGAGATGAGACATTTTGCGTATAATATAGACTCTTTATGGAAGTCTGTTGTGTCTTAAAAATGCTTTTGCAGTGGCATCTTCTGGTGCCTCGCTCTTCCTAAATAAAAATAAAATTCAGATCCATATTAATATTACTTGGGACCCAAAGATCAGTTTTCTAATGGAGAATTAGTTACCGATGAATATTATTGCTGCTCACTCCTAGTGTTTCCGAACTAGACTAATCTAGACTACATCCTCATTACTGTGAATTCAACTGTTTCCTTTTGAGACTCAGAAATATGCAGAGCTCGTACACCTCTGTGCTTTCAAAACAGTCTTTTACCCATTGAAAGCCTCATGTGTCCTCCATTGTCTCTCTTCTAATTGAGTTAAACACAGTGCTTTCACTCGTCATCTTGTCAGTGATGTTTTCTAAACTTATTATCATTCTTTTCCTCTGAACATTTTCGAGCTCTTAGGACAAAATTTTAAATTGTGGTGCCCTGAATCAGGTACAGTTCTTAGAAGTCTCAATGCTGAGCTGAGTGAAATAGGTACCTCCATGCCTTACTTGTAGTGTTACTGCTACCTGAACTGTATTTTGTCCTTTTTATTGCACTCATGTTGCTGACTTGTACTGTTACCCACTAAAATCCCAGTTACTATTACCCAATCCATTACTCCATTTTGTAGTTATGTATTTGACTTCCCTTCCCTATACACAATATGTTGCATTCACTGTTTAATTCACCTTGTTGATTTTTGCATTGTCTCCCAAATAATCAAGATAACTTTGAAATCTGATCCTGTATTTGCAAAGTGCTTGTGGTGCTGCCTTACTGCTCAGTGCCCTCTGCCCATACTGTCAGGATATTTTCTATTCCGTTATGCAAATTGTGGGTAAAAATATTGATAGAAAGTATACCCAGGAGGAGCCTTTGCAGATTTTAATGTGTTGTCTGAGACTGACAGTAAATCACTATTTGTAAGTAGTCTTTGGTCTGTGTCAAGCTGGGTATACTCACTGTGTGGGAGATTTGTCGAGTCATATTCTGCCCAATTCCTTTTGATAACGTTGCAGATGCCATTCTCTTGACTACAGTAGTATTTTAGAAAGTTAACGACCATCAGAGTGGTTAGATGCTGGAGCCTTCCACCTTGGGCCCAAGGAAACCTTACTATGTGGTTTAAGAAGATAATGAGGAGTGGTGAGATAGCACCATTGCCTGGAAGAGGAAAGGGATAGACTCAGTCAGAATACTTCCAAAATTAGAACAATGGACTTATAGAAAATGAGTCTTTTCCTGAAATTCTTCTAAGATCTTCTTGTATCTTTTATCTTTATTTCGTGCACTAACAAGCTGCATAGATACTATCTGGTGATACTTGTCACACTATCCCTAATAGCTCATTTAGGCTATAAGCATATTCCAAAGGTTGGTATGTTGCCACTGCATTGTGGCAGGCACAGGCAGGGGCAGCTGTGAACAGCAAGGACCAAGGAATTAATTGAAGAACAGTTTAGTAGTTCCTGTCTGCATTTCCATCTACTGGTAATGGTGTTTTGGGCATGATAGTCTCCTGGTGTAAGCAAAGCAATGCTAATTGGAAGAGGTAGTATTTTTTTATTGCATGGGCTGAAATAGTGGAGAGAAGTAGACAAGCTTGTGGGCACACTGTGTAGAAGAGTTTGGGTACCTGTAAGCTTATTCCTTTAGAACTAGATCATTTGGCCTACTCCATCTCCACATAGACCTTGCTTGGCCCAGCATCACAAAACAGTTTTTCTCTGTTTTATTTAGAGATGAGCAAAATTTTATGGGCCCTAAATTATAGAACATGTTATTTTATTTGAAGCTGTTATTACTTTGTAGCTGTACTGTGGTTCTTTCTTCATGTATAGGTTATTAATGCTACTTTATATACATTAGCACTAAGTTAGTATGACAATTTTGCTTTTCTCAAGTCCCTATCATTACATTGATGGCATAATAATGTGGCCCTTATATTTTTAAAACGGCTTTCATTGTTACCTATTGTGAAGCTTTAACAACTTTTAATGTCATTTTCTTTTAGTCATTTTCTAATATAGTCCTGAAATGAATTTCTTATGTTCTGTTCATTTATTGTTTTTTGCTGCTTCAATGGGTTAAAGTGCCTATTACTGGTAAGTATACTGTGAGGAATGGGGAAAGCTGCAAATCCTGAGGTGGCTTGAAATGTGTATGATTTAATATGTGCAACACTGCAATAAAAAGTGACTGCTGCATGTCACTCACATTATTAGGCAGTTTAGTGAGGCATAAATGTACTGAAATTAGCAACTCGTGTGACAGTTCAAAGAATCGGCTTTCTTACTAGGATATCTCATTTCAGAAGGCATTAATGGGGTTTGCATTTTGGTGGAATTGTAGAAAATCCAACTCTTGGGGTGTTAATTTTTTTTTTTTCCTGGAGTGTTTTACTTCCTTGTCTGGATCCTTTGCAAGGAAAATGGAAAAATTATTTCAAAGAAGGGTAGGAGGGGTCAGCTACCCACTTCTCTTTTTGGTAGCTACTTTCCAAAAAGATCAGAATTAGAATTTTTCTTCCTCTCTAAATTAATTTGAACTGCTAATTGCTAATTTAGAAAAAAAAAAAAACAAAACCCAAAAAAAAAACTATTCCACAGAAGGGATTGACTAAATGTGATCTCTTCATGTAGCTTTGACATTTGGTTTTAGTAAGAGGATTGGTGGTAGCACAGAGCCTTACTGGAGACTTCTTTGTTTATACTGAGCAAAAACTGTGGCTGAAATCAGCACACTCAACAGTTCCATTTCTCTTCTAAAAGACCTGAGTTAAAATGACCACTCTGAAGTGCCGATTTATCTTCCCAAATGGAGGTGGTGTTCTGAAGTGGTAGCATAATTGCATCTCTTTTTTACTGGGATCTCAATATACTTTTGTTGGCTTTAGACAGATGATGTGCTGATACCACTACAGAGTTATTCTAATTTATTATTGAAGGTATAGTATTGCTGTTCATACGTAGTAGCCATTAAAAAAGTTACTTTGGGTGATAGAGGCTGGAGTTCCCAGATACATTAATGTCATAAAGTTTTGTAGCTTCAAATAAAATGCCCTTCAGACACCTTTATTGCAGATGAAGTATTGCAAACTTTTGTATGTGTTTGCAGCTAAATTCCTTTATGTACTTCATAGTATTTATGTCCTGGAGAGTCAGTGCTTTGTGTCCTCAGAAATTAGACATGTTTTTGAAGGAAGAGGTTGAAAATAGATGTTGATATGTATAGCAGCAGGTGTTACTGCCCTGCAGGTACATAATGCATTGATTTCTTGTGAATACAGATGAAAATCACAGTGCGACAGCAGAGTCCAGCCGGCTTCTGGATGTCCCTCGTTACCTCTGTGAAGGCACAGAATCCCCATACCAGACTGGGCAGCTCCATCCTGCTATCAGGGTGGCTGATCTGCTGCAGCATATTAACCTAATGAAGACCTCTGACAGCTATGGATTTAAAGAGGAGTATGAGGTGAGATCTTCAGTGGTGAGTTTTTGCTAGGAAAAATCCCTGTGAAAGTCACAGCCTTTTGTTTGCATTACATTGCAATGCATAAGGATGCAACTAAATGCCATGTGTTTAAGTGAAAAACAGATAATTATATTTACCTTTATATTTAGCAGGCATAAAATTCCTATATGTGTAACCCCAAAAGCGAAATAGGAGTGGAATCCAATAGTTTGAGCCATTACAAGTGCCTGTAAAAAACATGGTCTGTGTTCTTTAAAGCATAAGAAGACATGCCCTGCTGAATCTTTTTGACGTACTGTAAGAAGTTACCACCTTTTCATTGCTGCTTCTTAGTTGAAATGCTGTAATTGGTTATGTGAGTTTTCCGAGTCATCTTCAGTGCAGATATCCTGGATTAGGTTAAGGTAAATATTTAACTTGGCTGGTTTTGCAAGAAGCACTGGCTGGAAGCACTCTCATGATTTATTATAGCATTTCAGTAGGGCAATAGTGGGACTAAACTCCAGCTGAGAAGCAATAAGGACATGCTGAGGGTTGTAACTTCTTGAAGTTCTAATTAGACCTGCCTGAGCATGTCTACTTACAACTTTAATGTTCAAATTGAAGCAAAACATTTCCCAGCACTGGAAGTAGACGAGTACAGATTCATTTTGCTTCTGATCTCTGAATCTGTTGTGAATCTTTGGGATTAGAATATCGGACAGGACACATATTAAAGATGGGAATGGTACTGCCAAGGTCACACACAATACAACTAGTTTTAAAATTAATTTTCTCTGAGTAACTAATCTCTTCTGACTCAGTTTCTAACCTTCTCTCCTTTCTGCAGCTGTCTCTACTGTAACATAAGAACTGGAATAAATAAATATATGGCTTTTAAAAGAATATTATTCTCTTTTCCTCTCTTTTACTTAAATACGCTTCGTTATGTTCTGCCTAACTTCAGGGCTAAGCCCAAGTGTCAACCACTGCTGGGAGGGAGGGTGGTCCCTGATGCCATATCAGGTGTTTTCCTACTTGCTGCTTCTTCTGTTACCATACATGACATCTTTGCCCTGGCTTAGGCTTCTGAATGTGCATTAAAGTTTTGTTTCCGTGGCTACTGTGTACTTCTGGAGGTAACTTACCCAGGTCAGGATAAGAGAACATCTGGAAGGAAAGAATAGCATAGACCAGCATCAGCTGTAAAATATAGGCAATGAAGAAAAAGACAAAGAGCAATAAAAGCTGTTTCTATCACTACTGAGAGATCAGACTCTTAAGAAGAGCTTAGAAATGTAGAATAATTTTGCTAGTGATTAGAGGGAGGGATGTGAGGAAAAATAACATGAACAATAAACATTGGCAGAGGAGGCTTCCTGATGGCTCTGTAGGAAGACAAGCCATTTTACTAAGCAATATCATGGTTTCTTATACGAAGGGTGATCAGTCTCCCTGTGCTTTCTCAGCTTACTGTTGTTGCTCCATAGCAAGAAATGTCTGAGCAAGTTTAGCCTTCCAGCAATTCCAGGATTGGAAATCCCTCTAGAGTCCCTCAGTGACTTGCTCGTTGACCCATAGCAGTCAGAGGGAGAGAGCCTCCCTTCTTCTCAGATATATTGCTGTGCCATGGTGCCGTCTGGGTGACCAGAGCAGGCACGCAGAGCTGAGCTTACTTTATCGTAGGGAAGTTCTTTAAAACTATCATTTTTGGAGATAAATTAATGGTCAGAATGTTTTATTTCGGAACATTTTTATTTATAGAGTTTCTTTGAGGGGCAGTCAGCTTCTTGGGATGTCGCTAAGAAGGATCAAAACAGAACAAAGAACCGCTATGGAAACATTATAGCATGTGAGTATCGGTGTGCTTGGTTTGAGCGGTAGCCGCAGTCCTGTGTTATTCGTGCCGTGTTCTCTCTTTCTTTACAAGTCTCCAGTGGCATAGCGGCTTAACAACCCAAGCGGAGGAGGAGGACAGTGCCTTTTCCAGCATTTCTCTTAGTACTTCACAGTTCCACTTTCTTCCTTTTATAACTCAGGCTGAATTTCACATTTGCATCTCTGTTGTGCAAGCTCTGGTAAGCATGTAACAGCAACAAGCACTCACTTGGATGGTAATTCTGTGGCAGTTTTCTACAGTTACAATTTATTTCAGGTAAATGTGACAGCTTTAAAACTTTTCTGCTTTATGTGATTTATAGCTGATACATCTGAATAGCAGTTGTGTAAAACTGATGATTAAAAGACGTGACTGAAATCAGAGGGTTCTGTCTCTTGTCTTTAGCCATAAAGTTTCAATAGTGTTGATTCATCCTCTGGGATAACACAATTTGTTACTGTTTTACAAATGTGATTGAACGTGCAGGAATGAAGCTATTGGAGAAGTCCCTGAATGGATAGAGTTACCTCTTCATAAAATCCGAAGTGCATTGCTAACCATTGCTAGCTTACTTTATTTTCAAGTCTCAATATGAACTTAAGCAGGCTGGGGTCAGAAGTAGGGGAACAGTAATCAGGATTTTTGGTTTTCTAGATTGCCATCACTGGAGCTGATTTTGAAAGGGACTTTGAGGAAGTAACCTGATTTCTTTGTGTGTTTTTGACCACATTTAATGGCGATACCTTTCAGCTGTACTTAATGAAGTTTAGTGAATGTTTTTGAAGTAATTGGAGACTTCAGACAAAAAGGTTCTTTGTAATTCTGTGTAAACAATGTTTAAGGGTTGTAAATTCTGAGGCACTTACGCCAAATTATTTTGGTTTTCTAGATGACTTACTGTAATATCTCATTTAAAAATCACACTTCAAAAAGGCACTGTAACCACTTGGCTTTTACAGATGACCACTCCAGGGTGATTTTGCAACCTGTTGAAGATGATCCATCTTCAGATTACATTAATGCCAACTACATAGATGTGAGTGGATTGCACAGCTTTCTCCCTCTCAATTTGCCAGCTTCTCTATGTGAAATTATTGCATGTTATGCCTATAAATTTATTGAAAGTTTTCTTTTATTAAGAACAAAATGTACACTTTCCTTGTTCTACGTCCTAGTACTCACTGACATTGTTGTGCTTTCTTTCACATCTGACTTTGGTTTGGGCTGTAGATTTGGCTGTACAGGGATGTAAGTACCACTATATGTGAATAACAGCATCCTATTGTAAATATTTACTATAGATATTGTTATTAATTATTTTCCTATTCTATTTTTATCACTAGATAATCATGCATGCCTCATCTAATTTGTCTCATCTGTTACTTTGAAAAATTTCCTTTTGTGTGAATATTTTTTGTACCTGTTCTGAAAAGATAATTTAGCTTTTTAACATAGCTATGAATATTGTTAGATACTGTTAGGTAACTCAGGTGAACCTGTCTGTTAAAGAGAATTTGCTGTTCACTTTTTTTTTTGTGATGATGATGATCTTGGCCACTAGCTTTTCTTTTCCCCTTCCCATTTATACATGAGAAGCTGGATAGTATACTGTACTGTAGTCTTTTGAAAATGTACCCATAAAGTAGTCATAATATATGTTTGGCAAAAAGGGAGGGATGATGGTCTTTGGGTGGGGAGTATGTTTGTTTATAAGAACAATTTAGACAAGCAATATATTAAGGTGCTAATTTAGGTATTACAAAGTATATACACAAACATATATATATGTATAAAAATATTTTAACGTAGTAGACATTTCCTAGCTTTTGCAAAAAAATTCTAAAGTTTGAAATACCATGCTTTGATTAAAATACAAATTAAATCATAAATTTAAAAAAAAAAAAAAAAACCCTGATACAAAGAGGAAATTTGAACAAATTCTGCCAGGTGTTTTGATTAACAGAATATGAGTTTTATCCAATTTACACCTTAGGAATAAGCAAGTTGTTGTATTCACAGTATTTCCAAAGTAGTTCAGAAGATACTGAAAGCTATTACAAGTGTTTTTAAAATACACGGCTTTGGTTACTTTTCTTTATAATTGCACCTTACTATTTTTTCTTGTCCATTGCTAGTTGGTAAATTATTAGAGACCCTCTTGACTTATCAGGATATAAAGATTTAGCTCCAGGTATATCTCTGTCTTTTTATTTTGATATTTTTACACAGCAATCTCTGTGTAGTCGCGTGATATTTTGCCTGGGGCCTTAAACAAGAAAACTCTCCCAGATTTGTAATAACTACAGTCCCTTGAGGACATTATTTCTCTTATGTAGGGGTAAATAGAATCTCATTATAACCAGTCAGGAAAGCTGCAAGTTAAAACTGGCACTTTGCAATTTTGACTGAGTATAAAACAGTGTAACACAGTTCCAATTTCCTAATTTGAAGCTGGGGCTTGATGATAAGGACTCTAGGAGAAAATTTTAGTCAGGTGATGCAATCTTGGTCTCTCGTAAAGCCAAGAGTAAGATACTCAGAAGTTTTTTCTTAAGACCTGGAGGCAGGTGCTCTCACTCTAGACAGGATAATGAAGGACTCTGTGGAAAAGGATATGAACTCCTTGGGTTCATTGAAATCCTTCAGTTTTGTGGCATCTTGTGAATACTAGGAATCCAAGGACTTGTGCTCCCCTGTAATGCACTGCTTGATTCAAGTGGCCTAATAAACCATAACCTAGAAAATAATTGGACTTATTTCTTTTAACATTTGCACATTTTGAAGTTCTGTGTTGTCTTCTCCAGCAATATTAAAGTTTCCTTCCTCTTTCTAGCTATTGTTGCTGGCACTGGTCAAAATATATTCTGAATTATTTCCTCAAGAGCAGAATCTCTGTCTTGTAGTTTTTATGCAGATGATCAATGCAGTACTGCTAGCATTGGCATAGACCCAGCTAACTGGAAAGGCTTAGTCGTGTAAGGTTATCTATCTATACATATATATATATGTATGTGCATATACTTGCGCATATCATGGCCATTGTAATTGATGCACACTTTGTGCAGTAGCACAAAATATTTTTCAGAAGATTTGATGGCAGTAGGACCTTGACTGTGTGTGCACACCACAGTGTCCAGCTCTGGCGTGGGAGATGTCTGTCCCCGTTAGTTATGGCTCGAGTACATGCTTCTCTGTGCCTCACAGTATTTCTCTATTTCTAAGAAGATAAAAGGTATATATTTTTTCATATTGGATGATTTGGGAACACAGATCAACTCTTGAGATAATCTGATTGCAAAGAGCATCTTTACTAAATTTTAAATAAATGCCCCAATATGTTCAGCCAGGGAGACAGTATCAATAAGGACTAGTTTTTAGGCTCAAGGGACCTGTCTAGAATACTCTTTCCTGGTACAGTACAATGTCTGTTCAAGTCAGATGTTCTTATTTCCATTTTATCTGTTGCCATTAGAACCTTTTCAGTATTAACCATTTTTTTTAGGTTTTGAGCTTCATGCTGCTCTTAAGTATTGGTTTGTTGTGAAAATGTTGTCTATTGACAAGAATTTTGTGGTACCCTTATGCTTTTATTTTACCCTTTCTGCTACTAATATGGTACTCAAACCAACTTATATTGCTGTTTTAGGGATATCAGAGACCCAGTCACTACATTGCAACCCAAGGTAAGAATCTGACAGCATTAATCAAACCAAACAAGTGTTCTCTATAGTGTCCAGCAGTGTTTTGGTAAAATGGAAGTAGATGAAAATAAAGCATATCCAATATTTTGAGTTATCATCTTGTGTTATGGTGAATTAACAAAGCATGTTCAGGTGGAATATGAATAAATGCAAAAATTGCACTAATTTATCATGATAATTAGCTATTGAGCAACTCTTCAAGTGATAAATTCAGCTGATAAAGTCAGAAGCTACTACCATGATTTCCAGCTATGAAGATGAGTAGAGAAAAGAGGCCTCTGGACAGAGAACTGTTTCAACCTGCCTTAAGGCATTTTTCCTTCCATATTACAATGTGTTATTTTACTGTCTAGGATTTAGTCCAGGATGCAGACAGTGAAGATAGTAATGACAAATTAAATGCTATCTCAGATAATCTGGGTAAAGTAAGGCCAGAGAAGGACAAAGTCTCTTTGAAGGAAGAAGTGAGGAAAATATTTATCATATAACACCCTGCTAATAAAAAGGGGAGTTATAGGGAAAAATTGAATTTCTGTGGAAATTACTCATTTTGTATTTCTGATAAAACTCCTCACAATCAGGAAAAACAAATAGATTGGTCTAAGATTGCACTGAAATATCAGAGTCTATGAATTAAAGTAAAAATAATTAGATTTAGATGTGTCATTATTTGATCTGTGAGTATAATCAGATAGCTGGCTGGAAATAGCCTGTTATTTGTGCCCTCGGTTGATTGTAGCTGCTACACAGGAAAGACAAACAAAAGGCTTGTTTTAAAGCAGGATGCTCAAAATGTCTGTCTGCTTTTTTTTTTTTTTTTTATAAGTGCTATCTAAACAGGTCTCTCTGTGGCAGTTAAGTCTACGTTTGTAATTTATTTCTGTTTTACTATGTCAAACATGGCACATAATAGTGTGTAAAGGACACAAAAAATTATTGCTGCTTTAGTATGCAGCCTTCAATCTAGCATATGAAGGAATATGGTTGAGTCTTCAGATGTGTGTTATATACAGTAATACTTACACTACTGCTGGACTGTGGTCTGGGAGCTGTTTCTGAGATGATCGTAACAGGGTATAAGCCTCTGTTGCTCAACTGAACGAGTCTTGTCTCTGCAGCAGAGCAGGAGGCAAAGCTTAAACAAGTGCTCCTCATTTGCTTCTCAGAAAAGCAGTTAAGTTAGTTTAAATACCCTTCAGCA
>NW_010109325.1:29232-44579 GCF_000699245.1 Pterocles gutturalis
CTCAGCGCCTACTCGTGGTTGCACACTTTGCTGGGAGATAGATAGATGGTAAGTGCCCAGGACCTGTACCACCAACCCTCCTGATAGATGCTTCACTCGGCTGTGGGCATCTCGTTGGTGAACGTCTGAAGAAACTCACACGCAGCTCACTGTATTTAACAAATGTAAAACAAGCCTAGAAACGTAACTATAGAGGTAGCCACACATTGCTGTGTCCTTGTAGTTTTCAAGCAACTTTCTGGCATTTCACTATGTGAAACATCTGCTATTAATTTCTTTCAAGTGGTAATTCAGTTAAACTGAAAAGATTCAGCATTGGTTAGAAATAACAATGTAGTCTGGAAACTGGCATGATAGTATGATAATGTGGTTTCACGAAGCTTTCATCTTTGAGCAAGTGTGTTCGTATCAGCTCTGAAGAGCACTGGGTTTTATTTTTAGCTTTTTCTTTGACTGTTATTTTTTTGTGGAGTATTACCTGGAATTTCTTCTTACAGGTCCAGTTCATGAGACTGTGTATGACTTTTGGAGAATGATATGGCAGGAGCAATCGGCTTGCGTTGTGATGGTCACAAATTTAGTGGAAGTTGGGAGAGTAAGTTTTTGTTTTGTTTTTCTTTTAATGCTAAAAGCCTAAAGAAAAACTTACTGATAAGACACACTGTCAGCAGAATGTAGAAGAGTCTTGTGATGGACAGCCCTGCATCCTGAGAGGTGGGGAAGCAGGAGAGTCCAGACATTGTTGCAATTGTGGTATTGTGTAAAACCAAAGCTAACTTCTGAGGAAGACTGATGCTGTGTTGCTTTCATGAGTAGTAAAAAATTGTCTGAATCCGAAGTTCATATTTCAGCAAAATGCATTTGTGTATTGTAACTCAAATGAGCAGAGTAAGTGGACTAGTGAGCAAATGTGCTTCTATATCAGTGTCTAGAAATCAGCAAATTATTTGCAGTTTAGCAGTAACACATCCCTCAGGGAGTAACATAAAGTGTCCGGGATTTCTTGGAACAGTTTGATTACTGATATGAAATGCATCCTAGTTTAACATAAGTGGAAATGTATTCCAGAGCTCAGCACTAAAAAAAAAAAAAATGCTCATTTAGAAATGAATTTGGAATCTAAGTACATCCGTGTAAAGCAGTGGAAACTCCTTATAGCTAGTGCTTAAGTTGACAGAACAGCCATTAGCCATGACAAGCCACACGAGTGCATGGTCATTTTGGAAATAAATGTGGTGTAGTGCAGTACATGCAGTAATGTATGCTCAACCTTTTATTTTCCTTTGGTGTAAAATGCATTCTCATTTTGTATTTAGGTCAAGTGTTACAAGTACTGGCCTGACGACACAGAAGTTTATGGCGACTTCAAAGTGACTTGTGTAGAGATGGAGCCCCTTGCAGAATATGTTGTCAGGACTTTCACTCTGGGAAGGGTGAGCGTGTTTTGAAAGGGCTCGGCAAAATACTGTTCCCTGGTAGCAAAGAGCATGGAGGAGGCTATGCTTGCATGTGTTCCTGTACAGTACCAAATCCCTTCACCTGGTTAGCAGGTCCACAGTGTAGACAGCCTTACATCACCGTGGGAGTAATGCATTGTGTCAGCGCTATCCAAACATTCATCTCACTGTGGGATTTTGAATTGCCCCAGAAATGTTGACTGTTACCCCCCTCTCTGACAGTCACCTCTTCTCTGTAGCCACACTTCTGAGCTGAGCTCAAGTGCCAGGTTATGAGTCACGCCTGTCATTCATCTCCATTCACTCTGCCCTGAATGCTGCTGAGTCAATATCACTTAATCAAAAAACAAACTCTGTGAATGCAATATAGGTGGTACAGTTGTGGTCTTCTGGTAAATCATTATGCTTGCTTGTAAATGGAGCAGACCATTGTCTTAATTAGCAAAACTTCTGAAAATCGATGCAAATTGCTTCTAAGTCTGTGAAAAGAAAATCTAATTAAGCAAAATTAGCATGCTTTATGGCAGAAGGAAGAATTACAAACTTCAAAATGAAACAAAAAAAACAGTGACGTCTTTAAGCTCTGTATGGTCTTTGCTTTAAATCATTGATGAAATGATGAAACCAGCATGCAGATTCTATCACTGTGTGTTATCATTATATATCTAGTACATTAAATACTTTGAATTTCATAACCTTTTTTTGTTTCTTTGTTTGCCTTTTACAGAGGGGCTACAATGAAATCCGTGAAGTTAAACAGTTTCATTTCACTGGCTGGCCAGATCATGGAGTTCCTTACAATGCCACAGGCCTGCTTTCCTTTATACGGAGAGTCAAATTATCTAACCCTCCTAGTGCAGGGCCTATTGTTGTCCATTGCAGGTGTGTACAGAAGAGGTAGATTGATTTTTTTCCACAACTGTGTATGTGATTATTTACAGTAGTCTCTTGTGAAGCATCCATCATTTTGAAGTGTTTTGTTTTTGTTGTTCCTACTGCAGTAGGATTTGGCTGTCTACAGCAACGTTTGGAAATAACCGGTTTCTAGTACACTTTTCCTAAACAGAATAGCCAGAGATTTTCTTTACTGCAAGAGCGAAATCATATAATGCTTCAGGCTATCATTTTAGGTAGCCTACAACAATTTTGTGACAGCATTCAAGAGTAAGTGTAGATACAGCTGATTTGAAAGCTTGGTGTTGCATATAATGTCTGAACAGATTATTAATTTAAATCAAAGTAATCAAGTAGATGAAGGAATATGGAATGAGGTTAACGGCCCCAAATACAGAATGTTGTTTTTCCTGTGCAAGTTTGCAACGTTTGTGTTGCTGGGACAGAATGATTTGACAAATACAATTTTCTTTCACTACTGACAAATGTTTAATTACATTCTGTAGATAAAGTTACTCAGCATTTACAGATTTTAAGAATTCACTGTGCAAAAACTGTCCTAAGCTTTATATAAAACCAAAATAAATCAAGAGAGATTCTTCTGGATACTGTTAAATATGCTGTCTGAACCAGCTTACGGCTTGTATGTAAAATATACACTTGAGTTTCTTATTGTGATATTATCACTTAAAAATCATCCTTCGTCTTATTAAGTAAAACTAAGATCTGTCATATTTTGAAGTGCATGAGCTTAATCATCCTCCAGATTTCAATTTAGCTAACTTTTCTTTTTTTACTTTAGGTATTGATCTGAGTGATAAAAGGAGGAAACAAATTCTTTCTTAGCTGTTACTTAGTGGATCAAATCTGATGGAAAGAGGGTTTTTTGAGCACATCAAAAGATTCAAAGGACATTATGAGAAGAAGGAGAGAAGATAAAAATTAGATAGTGGTTGTGATGAAAGAACTGAGTGACTTTATAAGTACTCTCAGTAATGGGTTTATAAAGTAAGTGTTTTCCTGGGACTATTCCTAACAGTATTTACTGTTTCTTTTTAGTGCTGGTGCTGGACGGACAGGTTGTTATATTGTGATCGATATCATGTTAGATATGGCAGAAAGAGAAGGTGTTGTGGATATCTACAACTGTGTCAAAGCCTTGCGGTCCCGTCGCATCAACATGGTACAGACAGAGGTATGGCAGTTTACCTTCAAAGCACCTGGTGCTTTCTGAAACATGCCAGGTCAGAATTTCACCGTTATTCTGCAAAGAGCAGGCAGTGGCCCTGTTGAGGGGTTCTCTCCATTGGGGAGTATTGCTTAAGGCAAACAGTGCCCAGAACCAGGATGCTGCGACACACGTACCAGCTCCTTCAGTCTTCACACAAACAAGTGCCAGCCTAACTTTGTAACAAGAGGAAAGCAAGGAGGACTTTTTAGGGAAGACCCAACAGTAGGCCTGTCTGGCATGTCTCTCCTCTGCTCTGGAATCAATAATTCCAGGAACCCAAAGTTGGAATTTCATGAGGTTGCCGCTGGTTTTAGACTACCTCCAATCACTTTATCCATAATTTGACTTGCATGTGGAACTTCATGTCCATTTCACTCTTTCTTTTCAATTCTTGCTTTTATTTATTTTATTAACCTTATTGCCAAGCCTTTTTCCTTTATTTTTTACCCTTTTTGTCTTCTATCATGCGTTCAGGAACTCCACAGTAAAACTATTCCCTTAGTGATGAAGCTATAACAGCTCCCATTCTGCCACCTGAGTATCATGGAGCTTCCACAGAAACATAGGTGATGGATTTATATTAAGACAGGTTACCTGAAGTGGTTTGCCACTTCTCTCTCTTGTCTTCCTTGTGGACATCTACCTGAGAAGTTGTTTCACCTGTGACAACGTGCAAATCTCTGCAGTTGGCAGCCAGGCATATCAATGTAATTTGGTGCCATTTTTATTCTGTGCTGCAGCCTATGGCAGTTGAAAAATGTTCCTGATCAACTACCCCTGCTACAGGACCATTAACCTATGGGCAGTGCGTGGTGTGGAGTGTTTCAGTGTGACTACTTCAACTATCCTAGTTCAATCTGCTCTTTCATGTGAATTAACACCCCTACTGCTGTTCCTTTCCCTTTTGCCTCTTACCTCTCATCTTCTCTTAGAGGTTCATACCTACACAGCAAAATAAAGCTGTATTTGCAGCAAGTTCTTGTGATGGTCATCTGGACAACAGTGATGGCAATACCTCCGTAGCTATGTGAATAAGGCAACACAAGCTGTAGAGCCAGAATACGACCATGGTCCCTGGACATGTGCTCTTGTTACAGGCACGTGTTAAAGTTTTGCTGTTAATAACTTCGTCAGTATCCACAATAGCTAGGTGAGGCTGGCACAGTTCTTGCACTTTGCTGTATAGACATGATTTGCATCTATTACTCTCGGGGTGAGTAAATATAATAGACGTTGTGTAAAAATTGACAGGAGGCCTGATTGAAATAGTAATGCAGTTGTGTAGGACTCAAGATATCTCAAGGCTAGTAAGAAGAAAAAATGGGAAGAAATGCTATTTCTGTTGGGACACACTTGAATTTATTACTGGCCTAAAGCTGCCTATCAGACCGTTGATGTACTAGCTTGTACATGCATAAGGAGCATGCAGTGTGCCAAGTAACTGCTGATCACTCTAGTAGTGCTTGAAGCAATTTACACTTGCAGCTAGTATTATAAGACTGAAAGCTATTTACAAAAACCAAAACGAGTAAAGCCAACAAGTCACTGGCATATACACAGAAACCCCCAAGCACCACAAGAAAACTGAAAACCTCTTGCTAAATATATTGCTATGCCTGTTCTGTTAAGTTTTACTGAATTTAATTTGGTTCTAAAGAAAAAACCCATGTTAACTGCATCCCAATTAGGACAAGACTGTGTTTGTACTAAAGTGTTATTTAATGGATTGATGGACACTACCTTGAATGAACTTACAATCTTTACCTGTTTATCCTAAAAGAAGGAAATATTTGGGTTTTTTTTTAAATGGCTATAATTTTTGTTTCTTTGCCTGATTTGATAGGAGCAGTACATCTTTATTCATGATGCCATTCTAGAAGCTTGCCTGTGTGGAGAAACTGCTATTCCTGTCTGCGAATTCAAAGCTGCTTATTTTGATATGATTAGAATAGACTCTCAGACAAACTCTTCACATCTCAAAGATGAGTTTCAGGTATTCACAGTTCCTAGTAACTCTTCATGTGACAATGATTTTTTTCCCTCTAGATACATTTAATTTATTTTAAGGGAAAGGGTTTTCATATCATGTTTATAGTATTTGGTCCTTTACTTTTAGTCCACAAAATAAAGCACCCGTGTTTACATGCTTTGCAAAGTTGTTTTAAATATGGAATATCCTCCTTTGAATAAAATTGCAGTAAATATCTGTCTGGAATACAGAGCACTGACTGGGAACCATAGAGAGTTTTGGCGTACATTTGCACAGCTAAGGCACAGCTCTTTAGGGCTTCAAAGGATCCTGTTTGTTTTCTTCTTTTTGGAGGCAATAGGGTCATGCTGAATCTGTTCAGTGGTACACGAAGTGCCTTTTACACCTGCAGCTTAACCCCCCTTGGAAAGCTCCAGCATGTCTGTCAAACAGATAGCAGCTCTTACGGGCTCATGTTCTCACTAGTGACTCCGTTTTCCCGTATCACAATATTTTAAATTAAGACTTGGGGAATCTCAATTCCGTTGTCTGTTAGTTCACCGTGATAAAGAGAGCGTCCTCTCTCCCTTAGACCTTGAATTCTGTGACCCCTCGCCTGCAAGCGGAGGACTGCAGCATAGCCTGCTTGCCAAGGAACCACGACAAGAACCGCTTCATGGATATGCTGCCACCTGACAGATGTCTGCCTTTCTTAATTACTATTGATGGGGAGAGCAGCAACTACATCAATGCTGCTCTTATGGACGTAAGAGACTGTCTTCTTTGTCTGTGTAGTATGCTGTGAAAAGATGTGTAATATGAGAGAGAGCTGGTTACAGAAAGGGTAATTCTTTCTTACTGTAGTGCCCAGTAAAACAGTCCTAACAAAGAAGGGTGGGGGGAATGGGTCAGAAACCCCACCAGCTTGTGCTGCTTGTTCGTTATCCTTAGTCTTTTGCATCTTTGTGAGACCCACTAGAAATCTCCTCTTTTCAACAGCATTATATAAAGCTCTAGTCTCCAGCCCTCCAAATCTCAAATCGCAGCAAGATCAAAAATCCACTGTTAGTTGGGAAGTAAATAACACCTACCTGAGCCTGAGGTTACTGTTGCTATTTTATAAAAAGACTATGTATATTGAGGCAGGAGAGACAGGGGAAGAAGGAAAAAAATTGATTCTTTAGCATGTTTGGGGATGGGGTTGGGGTTATTGTTGTTCGTATTTTGAGTTGCAGCTCTTTGAAGTTTGAATGACAGCAGTATTGTCAGTGGAAAAAGTGAATTAAGGGGAAAAATTGAGGTGAACCTGCTTATAGGTGTCTGATTGATAAAGCGGTTCATTACACTTGCTGTCAGATACTTGCCTGTGCCTGCCATTAGCATTTCCAAAGTTAGATGCCTAAAGCCACCTTTACAGTAAGTACTTAAATAAGTGGCCTGATTTCCAGGAGCATGTCCCCTTCCTCAAAACTGAAGTGCTGTCAGAAACTGTGGTGTCAAGAAGAGATGCTGGAATAAAATGGCAAATAGCAGCAGAAATCATCAGGACTGAATGGTATATTCATCCTGGACTTCTGCCTGAGCTAGTGCAGGAAACATGTGAACTGCTAGCAAAATGTAGTCCCTAATCTCGCAATTAGCTATTGTGCCAGTAAAATAGAGGAGTAGCATGTGTGAAGACCAGTCTGTCATGGAGTCACTGGGGCTGAATGGATGAATTAGAGCAGTGAGTAGAATTTTAGTAGCAACTAAAATTGTTTAGAATTGCAGTTAAAATTACATTAAGCACCTGGATAAAATTGATGTGCTATGGACCAACCAGCACAGCAGCATAGAGTGTGGTTTGGGGAGAAAGGAAGACAACGCAGGCTGAACAGCTGGTGGCAGGACTCTGAGTGTGTAACAGTGTGTGGCAGGCAGGGACAGGAACCAAGCAATGTATTAATGGATGAGCAATCAGAGGCAAGTAAGGAAAGACAGAAAAGGTAATAATAAAAGGAAAAATGCAGCAGAAAAAAAGTCATGTATTACAATGAAGGCTATAAGTACAGGGTTAAAACTTTGGGTAAGAAAGCTTTTTTTCTGCTCTTTCTTTTCTGGTTTTTTAAAGACTGGTTTATTCAGAAAGGGGGACCGTACCACTGGGCAAGGAAAGGGGATTTTCAATAGCAAAGCGGAGATGGAAATTTTCCCCTTTCCACAATGTACTTGTCCCTGTGTTCCCACACGAAGGTGTCTGCTTCCCAGTGTGACAGCAGATGTCCTGCCTATTCTTTTTGAAAACCTGATCATCCCAGACTCAGTTCATTCTCTTATCTCAGGAAAGACCAAAAATGATGGGGAAAAGAGCTAGGAAAACATCAGTTAGTGCATGTTTTATTTCTTAAAAATACAAGGGGAGGATCAATATTGTTTGTTCCTCTTTGCTGCCTGGGCAGATCTGGGAAGTAGGACACAAGCTGCTACCACCCCAATATGCTTCCTGCATTAGAAAAGGATAGCAAACATACATAAAAAAAAACTTGTCAGCCTCGTTATTCTGTTGTCAAACAAGTACTGATGCTAAAGATATTGTTTTGTTATTATCACAATTTACAGCAAGTTAACAGGGTGAAAAGAATTGTATTTTTTCCTTCTGGGCCTCAAACTGTGCTTTTCGAGGGTATGTTAACATATTGCACATGAAGGATCCCTTATATGAGTCTTCAAACAGACAAGGTTCCATACCAGAAGTGGTTTACCTGGCCTACCAGGTTTCTCCTAGGTTAATTTACTTAATTCAGTAAAAAACCAGCCAGACTGCTTTTGGTACCAGCATGGGTGCTAAACACAGGGATCTCTGCATTGCATACAGCAGTCTCAGCACTTCACCTTCAAACAGGTGACTTACAATCCCAGCTGTCTACAAGAATATACACCATCTTACTCTGTTTCTCAGATTACCCTGTCGGTGCTTCCTTGACAGTTCATTTCTGTATTCCTTCACTGAATAGTTACAAACTGCCTGCAAAAAACTTCTGACCTATCCTTTTCTGCTTGCTGCTCGTAATACATGTGCTGCAGGGAATTAGCCCCTCTGGTATTAGTTGCATCTCAACTAACCTATGCAAGGCTGGAAATCCCTATTTGCGGTTGTGTATAATGCAGCATACAGAAAATGGAGTCTGCTCTCACGACAGACAATAGTATTTTGCTGTTTAATTTCTGCTTTCTGCTGGAAATGGGCCACAGTAACCCTGGAGGTCAGTTCCATGGATGAGCCTGTAGCTGTGGCACCAAAACAGAATTTGAGATTGAGCTTAGTCCCTAGTTCAGTCACAGGGCTCATGTGTAACCTGCTGTGGATGGGGTGACCTTCTGAGACCTCTACACCCCTCTCTGCAACACAGGGAGAAGGATTCCTGCTCAGTCTCTTGGACACAGTGCCTGGAGCCCGGTTGCCCGAGCCTCAGCTCAGCAGAGCCCTGAAGAGCATCTTCAGTGACCCATGCGTATTTGAACTGAAACAGTGCTTGGCTTGTAGCAAAGCAGAAGGCAGACCTGAGCAGAGCAACCTCTTTGTTCTTACTGGAGACGATAATGTATTTTTAACATCAGCTTTGGTGAAATCTGGTGTGATTGATGTCACAGCTTTGTTCTATTTATATGTTTTTTCTGTTGCAATGATTGAGTGGAAGTTATTAAGTACTTCCTCTACCGGTGCTAATAAAATCGTTTGCTTTTACAGAGCTACAGGCAGCCAGCAGCTTTTATTGTCACACAACATCCTCTACCAAACACTGTGAAAGATTTCTGGAGATTAGTGTATGACTACGGCTGTACTTCTCTTGTGATGTTAAATGAAGTCGACTTAGCACAGGTTAGTTTGGGGCTCGAGTTTTCCATGTACCATCTCATGCTTTAATCACGCTGGATCCACTCTATGATCAAAATGTAGAGCACTGCAGTGGCTTTGCAGTTATCCTCCGCTGTATAGCAACTAATTAACACTAGTTGCTCAGGAAAGGTTAGGTGAGATGTCTGCAGTGGAATAAGGCAATATTCAAATTGTAACTTACCATTTAATTATGCTCATTTTGCTCTGGGACAGGGCTGCCCACAGTACTGGCCCGAGGAAGGGATACTGCGATACGGTCCCGTTCAAGTGGAGTGCATGTCATGTTCAATGGACTGTGACGTCATAAACCGAATTTTCAGGATATGCAATCTAACAAGAGTAAGCATTATCATAACAATATGCAATGGAAAAATATTTTTAATGCTCTCTAGTCTCTTGTGGTTTTTAATTTTGAATAATAGTAGAATACTAATGTTAAGACATTAACCAGAAAAGGGTCAAGCATCGATACCTAATACTAATTTCTAGTACTTTTCTGCAGCTACACACTAAGCAGAGAGAGCAGTAAGGTGAATGACTGTTGTTCTGTGGTGTTCTCCCTGATGCATAGAAGATGTAAGAGAAGTATTCTGTTTGTTCAGTGTGCAGTGAAAGAAATATCCCTGTAATGAGCATGTAGTACCAGGTATTTAATTCTTAGCTTCTGTAAGATATCTTCTGTGGTGAATCAGGAACAGGAGTGCTGAGGCTGGTTGTGCAACCAGCACCTTCTCAGCCTAAGGTGCGAGAACCACAACATAAAAGGAAGATCGTGTCACCCTGCAAAGCGGGTGTGAAAAAACTCTGAAAGCTCCTCGGCCTCTGAAGAGTTCTGCACCTCTGTGCCTTGACCTACATTTATCATCTTTTTCTCAGCTTCAGTAGCAGTGCCAGTCTTGCATTCTTGTCAGCTCTTTCACACCTTACATCTTCTTGTCTTTCTGCTGTCCCATAGTGTTCCACACTGTCGCAGCGTCTTCTCAAACCCTGTTTGCCATGCAGTGCCTCCTCCTTTAGCTCTCCTCTATAAACTACTTATTTATGTTACCTACAGATAAAGAGCTACAGATGCTTGTGCCACAGTTAGATGTACAGTTAACCAGCAATCCCCATTTTACTTATCATTATTACTTTGTATCTTTCATCCAATACTGAACTTACACAACACAAGTTGCTACTTGGAGTATATGTTTAACTTTCGTCAATGTTGAAGAACAGCTGTGGGGAAAACTGATCACTGTGTGTATACAAAGCTTTTTTTTTTTCTTTTATTTTGGTCACATTTTCATTTTTTGAAGTGCAGAGATCAGTTTGTGTGTGGCCAGTATTTTGTCCAAACCTTTATTTTGCTTATATTCAGAGCTAAGAAAAACATTTTCAGCTCTTCATACCTTGTTTGGAAACTACAGGAAGCTAAGCTGGAGGCACACTGGCAAATATTACGCCATGGCACTTTCTTGGTTGTATTTTGAGACTTCCTCTCTTTTTATGATTCATTTCTTATTTTCCTTTTTCCACTTCTTCTTTTTTACAGTGTTTTGATTTTCTTCTCCTCTGCTTCTCTTTGTCTCCCATGCCTTTTCACTGTTACATCTGGCTACTAAATGTCTCTCTGCTCTGTTCTTCCTTTCCTAAAATCCACATTCCTACTCCTTTTTGTCTTCTTCCACTCCAAGAAACTGAATAGACTATTTATTCCTCCAATTATTGAGGCCTTCCTTGTGACAGTCTAATTCTATTCAAAGCTCTCCCTGTGTAGCATCTAGCACATGGAAGGCTCAGAGACTGGCAGCAAGGCTCTCACAATAACCATAGTCTGGCAAAAAAAAGGAAGACTTAGAGGAAAATAGTCATGTTTGTGCACCAGTATTACTTGTTTATTTGTAATGGGGTCGGTTCATGCATGGGAGCCCAAGGTATGTCTCTTCATTTCTGTAGGTCTAAGAATTTAACAGTGATGTTTTTAATTGGTTATTGATGTTAAGAATAAAAACCCTTACATACAGAATCTAGGGAATTTGTCCATTTAGAAAAAGTCAGGATAGGTTACATTAGTGATTGATAAACTGTGGACTGATAAACTGTGATGTTGTCTTCAATGTAGTTCCCTTTTTTCACTCTTTTGACATCTTCATTGAGGTCAAGTGATACAAACTAATGGAGACCCTGCATGTTGGCATCTGTCCATAATATAAACACTTAGATTCATGTTATTTTTATATTTTGGTTTTCTAAACCAAGATGTAAAGGTGCTGTATTGACCTAAAGCTCTTTGGTTTCCCTCAGCCGCAAGAGGGCTATCTGATGGTGCAGCAATTCCAGTATCTGGGATGGGCTTCTCACAGAGATGTACCAGCTTCCAAGAGGTCCTTCTTGAAGTTAATTCTCCAGGTTGAAAAATGGCAAGAGGAATGTGAAGAAGGAGAGGGCCGGACCATCATCCATTGCCTGTGAGTAACTGGGAGAAAGCCAAACTGCTGCTCTTCAAATATATGCTTATAAATTAGTTCTTAAGTTCAAGCAGTATTCTTATGGCTACCTTCTTTTGCACATGCCCTTGTTTCTTTAATTAAAAAAAAAAAAAATAAAAGAAAAAAGTACCACTGGTACTGTAGGTTGGCTTTTGGTCAACTTTCAGATTTGTCTGTGTCAGGTCAAGGTACCGTGGGAATGAGTATTTTGGACATGATACTACAGTGATACTGTGTATTGACTTCTGTACATAATAGCATGGTTTTTGGGTACAAAATGTGTACAGATCAATTTCTTCTGTACGGTTTCAGTAAGGAAGTCTTTTATGCAGAGTGCCAAATGGTTATTTTCTATCTCTTGCATATCATTTTTTCCAGAAGGCCTACTATATTTTGAGAGTTATAGTCTGAAAGGTATGGATAGATGAAATCAGAGAAAAGTTCTGTAATACAGTACATGATCCTAAAACTATTGTTGGTAAATTTCCACTGGCTGCTTACCTGATCCTGGTATTTAAATGGGAACTGGTTTGGGTGGTTTGAAAAGGCAGCATCTTTTTCTCCCTAAGCAGAGAATAACCACTCTTTCTTCTACCTTATTTAAATGTAAAGACTTAGAATGGAATTCCACTTAGAAATGGATTTAGGCTTCTGTTTGAATGTTCAGAACTAGCTTGTGGCTCATTTGTGCCCACCCCTCCTCATTATCTGTGGAACTTTCTGGCTAATTTAAACCTAAGAAGAAGTACCTACCTTAATTTCTTTGAAATTAAAATTAAAATAGTTCAGAAATATCCCCAATGTTAACAAGATATCCAATCAGTAATGCCTTGGCATTTCTCTGGCTGGATAATCATCATACGATAGGATAATGTGAGTCTCTTTCCAGAACTAAATGGAAAATGTTGTACTTACCATCGAACTTGGGTTTTAATTTCTAATGTTGTACTTGCCATTGAACTTAATCTTTTATTTCTAATACCTATGTAAATTAGGCTGTAGCATAGCTGGGCAACATAGTGGGCTGTAAGGGCAGAATTCAAAAGAAATAATTGAGAGTAAGGTCAGAAACAGCAAATGTCACACACCAAACCCACTGGAGGTGCAAGGAGATTGCTAAAGCCTGGTCTCCCTGTGGGACTCATGAATCACCCATGCTTAAAGAGACAAAGAACAGAAATGTATTTTGGATACTCTCTTATGCCATACTGACATTTAACCAGCTCTTTGCCTTGTGTCCAGAAATGGCGGTGGCCGGAGTGGGATGTTTTGTGCCATCGGCATTGTAGTTGAAATGGTAAAAAGGCAGAACGTGGTGGACGTTTTTCATGCTGTGAAGACTTTGCGAAACAGTAAGCCCAACATGGTAGAAACTCCGGTAAGTACCAGCCCGTCGGGGTTCCTGCAGACAGCTAAGGAGGCAGAGGCTCTCTTGTTGTCTGAGCTCCATGCTCAGTCCTGTGCCCACAAAACAGAGCGAACCTATGTTGGGCCGCAGGGAGAAAGGGACATGGGCTTTGGGTCCCAGGCTCCCCTTGTACTGTAAACTGAGTAGAAGCTGGTGTGATTCTTGGCGTGAGTGTAAGGTTGGGCATGTTATGTCCTGTGGTAGAAATGTATTGAGTGTACACACAACTCAGCAGCACGAGAGGCCAGCCTAAGCATTTACACTACTTCCCTTGTAGTGATACTGTGCTTTTCACAGAAAACATTCTGAGTTAACAGAATGCACTGTAACCTCCCAAAATAACCAGGTCTATTTGAAGAGAGGTTGCAGTGTGTTGTGCTTACACATACCGTCCTGAAATTTTACAGAGCAAGGCATTTCTTCTTGGTAGGAATAAACTGTATAGTCCAAATTAGTAGATATTAATATTTTGCTTCTTAATAACAACTGCTGCTTTGGAAGCTGTATTGAATAATGATGATGTTTGTTACTCAGATTTGTAGTAGTCAAAATGATACTTGAGAACTTTAAAATCAAAGACATGCGTCTATTATGTTGGAAATGAATATGTAGAATCATAGAATTATTTAAGTTGGAAAAGACTCTTAAGATCATTGAGTCCAACAGTTAACCTAAATAATAAACAATATAAACAATAAATTAATATAATCGATATGAGCCTGAATTAGCAAAAGCACAAACTAAATATTTCTATGCACATTGTCAGAACTCAGAATAACCTTCACTCTTCTGATCCTTCTCTATGCATACATTATGAGTGTATATTCATCCATGTGATCACTTCAAGTCATGAAAACTGAATGTTGTGGAAAGTCCTTAAAAAAAGTCTCACAAGTTGATTTTTTTCCTTCCTGTAGGTGAACGTGAAAGCAGGTTAGACAGAGTTTTGGAGTTTCTGCCATTTGACTCCTCTCACACTGCCAGCAGCCAGTGTCACTTTTCAGACAGATGGCTGCATACAGCATAAAAATCAGGGATGCCAATTGAAGTTAAAAAATCGTTTGCAGTTTATGCATAGTGAAAATTGCTTCTAACCTTGTGAACTTGCATATTGAGCAAAATGGCTGTGGCTGCATCTTCCCATATTGCCCTTTTTTCCAGGTGTCACTATTTGCTTAGTATCAAGTAGCTTCTGTGGCATAATTTGCTTAAGTATTGTGCATCGCTTCCATCCATTGCCACCACATAAATTAAGAAGATGGTTAAAATATTAACAGGTAGAGCATCCTGTAGCAGCAATGACATTGGGCTAGGTATTGCTGGTTTTGCCGCAAATATTTTGCATTCTGCTGTGCCATACACATCTGAGACACAACATATTGAATTGCTGCCTGGACTTCAGTTCACTGCTGTGAAGAAAACAGGTCACGTCACATGGAAAATTACTTGTATCACTGTTTCTGTAAACCTGTATTTCGTTTCAAAATAGTCCTGAATTCCATAGAATCATAGAATGGCTAGGGTTAGAAAGGACCTTAAAGATCATCAAGTTCCTACCCCTCATCCATGGGCAGGGACACCCTCCACTAGCCCAGGTTGCTCAAAGCCTCATCCAGCCTGGCCTTGAACACCTCCAGGGATGGGGCATCCACAACTTCCCTGGGCAACCTGTTCCGGTGTCTCACCACCCTCACACTGAAAAATTTCTTCCTAATGTCTAGTCTAAATCTACCCTCTTTGAGCTTATGCCCATTACCCCTTGTCCTGTCACTACACTCCCTGATAAAGAGTGCCTCCCCATCTCTCCTGTAGGCCCCCTTCAGGTACTGGTAGGCTGCTATTAAGTCTCCTTGGAGCCTTCTCTTCTCCAGGCTGAACAACCCCAAATTCTTTCAGCCTGTCCTCATAGGGGAGGTGCTCCAGCCCTCTGACCAATTTTGTGGCTCTCCTCTGGACTCTTTCCAATAGGTCCAAGTCTTTTTTATGTTGGGGGCCCCTACATCTGAACACGGTACTCGAGGTGGGGTCTTACAAGAGCAG
>NW_010109326.1:0-940 GCF_000699245.1 Pterocles gutturalis
TCTGTGATTCTGTGATTCTGTGAGAAGAGCATCTGGTAAAGAAGTAGTTTCCAGTAACATCCTGGTGTGTTTTACACTAAGGACAGCCAGACTGGTGAAAAAATACATGCTCTTTTCTCCCTGAAGACAGAGAGCAAAGGGAAAGGACTTTTTTTTTTTCTTCTTTTTTTTTTTTTTTTTTTCAGCATTTGAAATGGCATATAGAAAGACTATTGAAATTAGAAGACTGGAGATGTGATTCTCTGCCCTCTATCTTACGGGAGTTAACCAAAGTCTGAAACCAGAGTTAAACCCTCCAAGTGCAAGCACATGGATAATTGCATAACAAGGTCTTTACAGAACATTGAAGAAAAGACATTTAGCAAAAAAAAAAAAAAAAAAAAAGGCTAATTTATCTTTTACTTTCTATGACAACATTTAAATAAAAGATTTTCCTTAAGTAAAGAACAAAACTGAGGTTTGGTTAGCACTCATGAAAATTCCTCCAGAAAATTTCACAGTACAAATCCTCAAACATTTTTTTAGACAAAGCTTCATTGTGGTGGATTGACCTTGTCTGGCCCACCCAGCTGCACTCTTGCTCCACCTCCTCTGTGGGAAAGGCAAGAAAATAAGTTGAAAAAGCTGTTGGGTCAAGATGAGGACAGGAAGATCACTCACCAATTACCCTCACAGACAAAACTGACTAAACTTGGGTAAGATTCATTTAATTTATTGCCAATTAAGTATAGAGTAGGATAGTCAGAAGAAAAAACTAAACTAAAACCCTTTCTCTCCACCTCACTTTCGTCTGAGGCTCAACTTTGCTGCTTCTTTCCTGACTCCTCTACCTCCTCTCCACTCTGAGTAGTGCAGGGGGATGGGGAATGGGGGGTTTGGGTAAATCCATAAGAGCTCCTCTCTGCCACTCCTTCATAGAATCATAGAATCAATCATAGAA
>NW_010109327.1:0-15534 GCF_000699245.1 Pterocles gutturalis
TCAGCCGCTCTCGGTCCCTCCGGATCCGGCTGCGGGAAGGGGGAAAGGAGCCCTGAGGGCCGTCAGACCAGTGACGGGGTCGCCCAGCCTTTCACTGGGCGTAGGGGAGAAGTGGGGAGCGCTCGGGACTGCTGATGGGTGAGGGGAACCCGCCGCTGCTCGGCGGGTAACTGCCATTGCGGTGGGCTGTGGGGCGGGCTGCGGGCGCCTGGCGTGAGCCCCGTCCTTGCCCGCTCCCCGGAGCTCTAGCAGACGTCGGTGTCAGGAGAGGGACTGGCCTGAGCGTTCCGTCTGAAATTTTCTCTGTTGGCCGGGGAGGAAGTGAACCTTGAATAGCAGTTTTCTGATTGGATTTAGGTTGAGGTTAAGGTGGAAAATGTCAGCTGTCGGTGTTTGAGGTACTTGGGTGATTGTGGGAGTTCTTGTGTGCTTTACAGTGTTCAGGGAGATAGAAGCTTTCTCACAAGCACAGGGTTTGCTGTAAAGTTATATTCACATTCATTTGTAAGTTAATTATGTGGACACCAAGAAGAAGCACTAGCTGCAATAAGTAGCAGCTTATTTAATATTTATGTCTCATATGTCCAAATGCTTGTTTTTCATCCTTGTAATCCAAAGAAACAATGGGGAAACATTTCCAGAGACAGGACTTCCTAACACTCTACCTGTATAGAACCAAAAATCCACACCAAATATAGATATATATAGATTGAAGAGGGTTAAAGTTGGGTTTATACTCAAAGCTTTCCCTCCTCTTGTGTATGGGTGGCCTGTTTGCTTTTCAAATAGTGTTGTGTCTTTGTATTAATGATTTGTTACTTCAGTTTTCAGAAGAAAGTGACTGACTCTCCTGACACAATACTTCGGAATGGGTTGAACAACAGATACCGTGTGTTGGAAGTCAATGTAATACAGACAAATGGAAGTGACCCTGAGAAACACTTGACAATCACAGCATCTCAGTCACTGGAAAGTACAGAACTGTGCATTCTTAGGAATGGCTGGTAATACATACAGAAATGTTGATGTCTGAAAAGGGATGAAATACTGCATTAAGTCAGTTTTCTTTGTCTTACCTTTGAGATGAGTTTTATTGTCTTAAAAGTGATACGAAATCCTGAAATAACCTTTATCTAATGTAATATTGTCAGTATACTAGTGTAATGTATATTAATCTTGAGAGAAGATCTTGAACCCTGAAGCTGCTAAATCAAGCAAAAATATTTTTAGATTTTGCTGAGTTTTTGAAACAAGTAGAATTGTTTACTAAAAAGGTAGGTCTCATGTAATGAAAAAGTAGTTTAAAAAACATAGTGATACTGAAATAGCTCAATACATGGATCTGGAATGACTTCAAGTCAACAGGTTTACCCTGCATTCACAGTCTCCTGATGGATGATCTAGTACTCATAATTATTGAAGTTTTGTCAGTAAAAATTCTTTCATTGGCTTTCAGATTTTATTTAGGTCGACTTCTTAAAAAAGAATCACAATAATCTCCTGTTTCAAAGTATGTTGATATATTGATGTGTAATCTCTAAGGTATTGTGACTGTAGCTTGCAAATGGTTGTTCAAATATATTCTTTTTTAGGGAGTCTGTTCCGGTTGTTCCAGGAGACATCATTCATTTAGAAGGGGAGTGTAACTCTGGTACTTGGGTCATAAATGAACAGTCTGGATACCTCGTTCTTTACCCAGATCTGCTGCTTTCTGGCACTACAATATCAAATAGTATTCGATGTATGAGAAGAGCAGTGCTGAGTGAAAGGTTTAGAGTAAGTGTTAATTCTAGAGCATCAAGTATATCAATGGTTTACTGTTCCATTGAGGCTGGTGGTTTAGCTCAATATTAAAACTGGCTGAGATGCTGTATTGCAAAATGTCTTTACTAGGTATTCATAGTGTTTACAACATAGAATAATTCAGAAAGGACACCCTCTGTCTCTGGTTGAACTTCTTATGTTCTTTCACGTAGTTGTGAGTGCAACCCACAAGTGCCAGGTTTGTAAAAGATGCCAGTAAGTACTTAAACGACAATGATTAGATTTCCTCTTGTTTAGTGGTGGCTCATGCAGAGGTCATAACTTACTGCCACTTTCAATTCTTACGAGTCTACAGAGCCCAGTCCTGGTGATGGTTAGATGGGTTTCTGAGCCATTTTGGTGAAACTGGGAATAATTTTGTGTGAGTTGGTAACACACAGGAAACTGTTTCATGCAAAAACTAATACGTGTAAGATTGTAACTGTAAGTATTTGCATTGGGAAATACTGCTGTTACTACTGCCCGCATACAAAACTTGCTCAAAGTTAATTTTAATCTGTGCATTTGTTTCCCACCTGTCAATCACATAGGAATTGTATCCTAACATTATTAGAATTGTAATAAAAATGAGAGATAAAGCAATAGGAGAGACCCATTTCAATTTGGCTGTTTTCAGTCAGGGTTGAATAGATATTGATTAGTGAGATGAAAGCTTTAATGATATTGCAATTAAATAAGTGCAGTCTATCATGTGCAGCAAATAAAAACCAGAAATTTTATAGAAAGGTGGGCATGAAGTGGGTGTAAATCCTCATGTACATATGTGTTATATAACATCTGTTGCAGGGCTCAGAGTCTGGGTCACGCCAAACACTCATTGGTACAATTCTTCATGAAATTTTCCAGCAATCGGTAACAAATAACTTGTCACAAGAAAAAGTAGAAGAATTAGCAAATAAAATTGTGTATGGACAAAAGTATCTCAAAGAAATGTAAGTAACATCGCAGGTGTCTTATGTTTGGAAGACAGGGTAGGAACACTTGAACTATCAGATCAAGTTCTACTGTAAAAAATGTAGCGCTAGTATTGGGAGAATATTCTGCAAAATGGCCTTGCTTGATGAAACTTGGGTGTCTTTTAGTAGCATAATTCCATGTTTCATAATATAATTTAATTTGCCTTCCCTGCTGAGCTAGTTCTGTAGATCTGCACTATGCTTCTGGAGTAACTATATGTGTAAGATTTTTTTCTTTCAGGCAAAGCAGGTTGGAGTGTTTGCCTGTAACGTTAGATTTCCAGTCATCTCCCAAAGCTGAGTTAAATATGACAAGCATGATTTAGATCCTCAGGAAATGAACTAGAAACTTGTGACTGACCAAGCATTGAGGTGTCTGATATTTTCATATTCTTTATCAGGTTGCTTAATGACTCAGTTGTTAGAGGACCTTTAACTGATTTTCTCTGCAAAGCTGATAGGAATGCTAGCCAAATAAACAGTCTTCATATTTCCATCAGAAAATGGCAAGATGAATGGCTGTCGGTTTTAAGACTTTACTGCAGACTTGGTTAAAGTCCGATTCATGTGAACAATTATTATACCTAGAATATTATAAATTATATGTTGGGCAATGTCAGTATATCTTAGCCCCAGATAAGCTGGAAGTTAAAATTTTAACAAGATTTATTACTTTAGTTCTGTTATGAAGGTAGGCATTTTGAATTGTGACTGCTAATATTACTTATAGGCTTTTGTGTTGCTCTGGGCCTCTTTGAAACTGTTTATTTGTAATTCCTCTTTGCATATGTAGGCTACTATTTGTTGGGATTGAAAAGTAGGTTACATAAGTCTGCTGGCTGTGGTCATCTGCACTTGTGTGAACCTTTTTGTGCAAAACCCACTTGCCTTTATTCTACAGCAACAGAGAAATACATTATTTCCAGTGAATGCCATCACTGAATTATCTAACACCACATGATTAGGTTCTGCTTAATGTGACTTCTGCTTTCTTGTTTATTTGTAACTGTAGCAACTGCAGAGGATCAGGATTCTTTTCCAATTAAAATGACCTGAAGTCTGTCAAAACATACGTGAAGAAAAAGTAGCAGATCAGTGTATTCAGACAAAAAGCAAATGGTCTTTTAATTTTTTAAAAGTGTTTTCAGTTTTTCATAAGGCATAGGAATAGCCATTTTTAAATGCATGAGTCTGGTCCTTTCTTGCAGTCTATTGGTTTTGTTCTGTTACATCTACTGTGCTGACGCTTTTGTTGTGCTACACCTGTAATTTCAAAAGTTACATCAGAAACAGTGTATTCTGTCTCTTGTAATGGATATTCAGTTAGTTTTATGAATTAATCAATTGAGATGAACTTTAATCTACAATTTACAGATGTTTATTAAAACTGGATAGTTATTTCCGTTAATCTTGTTGCTACTTGAGTCAAAATCTTGTTAGTACCAGCAGTAAATTTAATATTTTTGTCTCCTTAACGTGCATGGCTTCATGTTTTAGGTATCACTTAAATCTGAAACAAACAGAAATAATGCAGGAAGTGGAAGAATATTTGCCCTCGTTTTTTAAATGGGTGGAAGAATTCATGCGCAATCCAGCTAACCAAAATAAAATGCAACTAAAACTGTAAGAAGCCAGAATAAAAAATTAAAACTGTACTATGTTGTATATCTTGTTTGGTTCACTTTTAATTTTCAGGATAACACTCTATGCAAATCTGTTCAGTGATACGCAGCTAATTTGTGGCCTCACTGACAAAATAGCTGATCTTGAGAGCTCTGTGTTTAGCTGCCATTGTGAGTACTGGGGAAGACATTAAGACTGAGGGTGAACTGACAAAAATCTTATTGGTCTTAAAATCTTTTTAAACAGTGTGGTACAAAGTAGAAAATTCAGTAGCTAGAAAAACAAGCATATTTGTACTACTGACTAAGCTAGAAGTTACTGTAAATATGTGCAAGACTACAAATTGGAATGTGAAAATATTTATTAATCAAATGTAATTCTTCACTAAGATAACAGTTTACCAGTGAAATGGTGATTTTACTCAGCTGCTGCTGAGCTAGCTCCTTGTGTGGCTTTGTGCTGTTGATGGTAACAGCCATAGGATGTTAAAGTTTCAGTGAAATGGCACGTCTCAGTAAAATCTGTATGCTACTTTCCAGTGTGTATTATTAAACTTCTCAAAGAAACAAAGTATTTTACAGTGTGGTTATTCAGAAAAGACCTAAAACCTATTAAAAACTCTTTAAGATTTTTTTTTTTAAGTTTGACATTTAGGTGAATAGCAAAACTACATGCCAATGTGCAATTTAAAGTAACTTTTTTATAAGATTCTTCTTTTATTGATGGGAAGATAGTTTGAGTGAGACTTGGTGCACTTTATTTCCAAAGTTAGGGTCTAAAAAGCACTTTAATGCAAAAATATTAAAAATTTAATTACAACACATTTCAATATTTAAATATTAATAATTAAGGGAAAATGTTAACTTCTGATTTAATTTTCTTCCTAGGTCAAGTGCTGAAAAAACAGAAGATATTTCTTCTAAGATAGAGATTGTAGATATCTTAGACATTGAAGAGAATATCTGGTCTCCCAGGTTTGGGTTGAAGGGAAAGATTGATGTTACAGCCAGGGTGAAGATCCATCGCCAGTCTGGAGTACAGACTAGGATAATGCCTTTGGAGCTCAAGTCTGGCAAGGAATCCAACTCCATAGAGCACAGAAGTCAGGTACAAAACCCAAATCTCTAATTTCACTAATTTCAGAGGCTGTGTATACTTAAATTAGGTGACCTATTTTGTCTTATGAATGTGGAACACTTGATTTGTATGTGGTGTGATCTAGATTTATGGCTGGGGAATCCCGGCATGCCCAAAGCTGCTGATACAGAATAGAAGTGAACTGAGGAGTAAGAAGTACGTGCACTTCGACTTTCAAACACATAGCTTTGATCCTGAAATATCTGTTCTTTAGTATCTTCTTACTACATTCAAGTATTAGGTTGAAGCAAATTGCTTCAGGAATTAATGTCATAATCTTTCTAGATAGCTGGCCTGATCTAGAGGTAGTAACCTTATAAGCTTTAGTTAAGGAAGATGCCTTTAATCAAAATCCTTGGTTAGGTGCTTACTATTTATGGCTTCTAGATTACTTGTGATAGTAATGGCTGCTTAACCATATAAATTATGGAAAAAACAACTACACCTTATAATGTATTTTGTTTTTAATACATTGTAAGGAGTTTATATATAATGTTTGCAGGTTATTCTGTATACATTGTTGAACTTAGAACGGAGAGCAGATCCTGAAGTTGGATTTCTTCTTTATCTCAAAACTGGTACTATGTACCCTGTTTCTGGAGCTCGCATGGATCGAAGAGGTAAAGTTGTTCTCCTTCCTCAGAAACCATAGTTATCTTAATTAAAATGAAACATTTTAGTAATAGTTTATAAGGTTTACTCTCATTAATGTATCTGTACCTAGAGAAGTATCACTTTTATAATGTTACTAATTCCAGCAAGATTATGTTAAAAGCTTAGTTGTTTTATTAATACTCCACTAGGACTTTGCTGTATGACTTCTTAGCTGACTAAAAAGTTGATGGCTAGTTACTTTTGAAATTATTACAGACAAACCCAAAAACCTCATCTTAGTTTGTTCTTTTCTTGACAGAATTAATGAAGTTAAGAAACCATGTGGCCTTCTACTTAACACACAGTACACATAAATCTGCTGTGGGAAGACAGATTTTGCAGCTTTCTGCTTTGCCTCCTGTAATTGATGACAGTCAAGCCTGTAAATTTTGCTCCCAAATGCATAATTGCTTTCTATACAGCAGGTAAAAAAAGAAGTTTGACCTGTGTTTTTAAATAAGCATAAATAATTGTAGTTTTTGGTACTGTTATTATTGTCTTTGTGGTTGTCAGTTTCTTATGTCTTTATTGAGGACTCTTGCACTGCAAAAGAATGTTCTATAGACCCCCCTGCAACTTTTATACTGCAGGTCCCTGATCTCACAGAGACTTGATGTGTTTGCTCAGGTACTCCTTCTGCTAGACAAAGTCCAAGATAAGTCTCAACAAAATAGTTGGTGATAGTAACAGATTTCTGTTATATCTAAGCTAATTATTATTTTAAAAAGCTATATTCTTGCAACTCTTTGAAATGGGCAGTCTTTTGAAGCTGAACTATGTCTGGACAACAACTCTTTCACTTGGACTCTGTACAAGATCACTTCCTTGTAGGGTATCGCACAGGTAATGATACATTGATATTACTCTGCTGAAGTGTTATTTCATCTCCCATTAAAGAGAAGTCACAAGCAAATATTTGTTAAATTTTCACGTTAAGTTATTGAATTGTTTTAAAAACTGTTATAAGTTTTAGTCTTGTCTTTATGCTGCACAAAAAACAGAACCAAAATTGTATATTGAAGAGATCAAATGAGATATGTTAGAACAGGAGAGATTTTGGGGTGATCTTGTGTAAATATAATGCCCTGATTGTTTTTAAAATTGTAGAAGTTGAAGTGTATGTTGAGGGACCTAGCTTTGTGGGCACACGTGATGTGTTTTTGTAAACTAATTTTTGTGATATATTACTTCTAATACTCAGTTGTTAAAGCAACGAGATTGTTACTAACTGCGTAGCTACTAACTTCTGAATTACCTTTTCTCTTTGGGTGCATTTTCTATATGTGATTAGGTATAATGTCTGTTGATATTTAGCTTTTGAGATAAATTGACTTGAAGTCTGCTTAGGTATTAACTATTAAATTCCCTTCACTTAGCTAAATCTCAGTGCAGTATTAATATGTTACAAAAAAGGAATAAATCAACTGTCTAAATATATACAGTACTATCTTTGAAATGTTTTTAATTGGTCTTTGACTAACGTTGTTCTTAATACAAAATCATAGAGATGATGATGTAAAGTTACTAATGGGAGATTGATCATCTGAACCAAAGGATACAGAATGAACTTTATTTCAGTGATGATTAATCTCTTTGATATCTTACAGTATATACTTAGATTAGCATTATGTAAATATAGACTTGCAAGGAAAAAAAAAAAGATACAAGTTGACTCTTTCCTGTGTTTGGCTCTACTTCTAGAGCTGTAGAGCAAAAGATGGCCAGTGTGTCTTTTCCTCCTGCTATGGTACCTGTTATTGAAAGAGAGACCCAGCACCTGAAACCCTCTCACTTAGAGTATTTCAGCCTGTGGTATCTAATGTTAACCTTGGAGCTGCAAAGTGGAGAGGGTAAAAAGGGATATAAAAATATATGGATGATACCTTCTTTGGAAAGGTAAGATGTGATTTCTAACCTGGTACAAATGATGCTCGCTTCAGTAACTGTAAATGAGGCATTGCCCACTTGTGTTTTCAATACAAGGAAAACTAGGTGTTTTACAGTGCTTGTAGAAATAGTCAAATATGCTCCTTGCCTAGGTAGTTTTTTTTGTGAGATGTGACCTGATGGAGACATTAGCCTAATAGATTTACTGGTTTTGTATTTGCAATATGATATTTGTTTTGTTGTTGTTGTCAGGTAAGCAGATAGGAAGCAGCAAACTGCAGCTTCAGTCTTCAGAGGCAAAAGTGGTATAATTCTGTTTCGTCTGTGTTTCTGGGGGCTGAGGCTGAGTGCTGACTATGAGCCCAGCTCATTGTGCTGATTTCCTGAGGGTTTACGTGACAAACAGTGATGTGCTTTGGACCATACTCCTAGGCGTGGCTACTAATGTGGCTACAAGCGGACTAAGGGCTCTTGTTGTCTGAAGTAGCATGTTGTTATACATCACCTTGTCCAGCAGCTGTGGAAAAAATCATTGGCTGTTTGTAGGGCAGTTGCTAGGCATCTGTAGAAGTGAAATGTAGCTGAGTTTTTTTAAGTGAAGCATGCAAATCCATAAGCAAATATGAAACATCTTAATGAAGTGGATCCCTACGTTTCAATATTTGGTTTTTAATTGGAAATTATCTATAATTTTAGCCTAAATATTAGAGTTTGTTCTTGGAGCAAGTACAAGTTTTCTACATATTTTTACAGTCATTTTCTGGTCATAGCGACCATTGTAAAGTGACTGAATCTCCTTCGTTCTTCTTGTGTGTGTTTTGGGTGGGTTTTTTTGTTGTTGCTTTGGGGATTTTTAGGGGTGTGGTGTTGTTTTGTTTTTTTGTATTTAGATTTTGGTCATTACTTGTGGGTGGTGTGGCTTTTTACTTGTCGGTTTTATTATTTCTCTTACTGAGAGGATCTGAACATTAAAATATATTTCTTTTTCTAATATCTTCAGAGAGAAGGCTGGAGACTGTGTTGGAAACATGATCAGAGTTGAAGTGCGGGAAATTTCTGAGGGACAGTATCTACATGTTTTCCAACGCAGAAATGGTGCCATACCTGGAACAAACCTATTGGTTGGTGATCGAGTGGTTGTGAGTGGAGAGGAGAATGGTTTACTTGGTTTGGCTACTGGCTATGTTAGAGAAGTCAGTGTGACAAAAGTCTCCTGTTTGTTGGGCAGGTAATAGAAAAAAAGGAAAAAATATCTGTTTGAAGACACTGTGATACTGGCTTGAGGAATGGTACTTCTAGGTGTCCAAAAGCTCTGACATGTTCTGACTCTACTTGCTGGGCTTGGGGAAGTATGCTGAAGACATTCTCTTATCTTGACTGAAAATGTCAGTACTTGGTCAGTGTATATGCCTGTCTGCTTAGCTGGGTTGTTTGAATAAAAGTATGCTTACAAACACATTTACTTACGTCTCCAACATGAGACTATATGAATGCAGTGATTACTGTGTTAATAGTAACTTTCATTAGTCAGACTATATTGTCTTTAAATTGGGCTCTGATCATGTTTTGTTTAAATAAGTTAATAGTGTGTTTGTTTTAGCTATTGCTTCACTCTGGGACCTCTAGAAGATATCACTTAACACTTATTACTAAGTCTTTAATCATCAACATACTGCTTGTAATAGAATTATTTTGTCCATGTTACTGTCATCCTTCAGGAATTTGTCAAAGCTCCCCAAGAACACAATATTTAGGTTGGATCATGAAGAAGGAGATTTTGGTGTAGGAGTCCCTTTTGAAAACCTTTCTAAATTGATGAAAGATTCCCCAGTCAGGTATGAAAAATCAAATTAATTTCACACTTTCAATATTTCCAGATTAAGTTGCTCAACTGGTAACTCTTGGGTTTTTTTATCCGCAGTGAAAGGCTCCGCAACTTGATAATTGACTTTCACAAACCGTGTTTTATTCAGCATTTGAGCTCGGTCCTTCCTCCAGAAGCAAAGGAAACGGTTGCAAATATTTTAAAGGGTACAAAGTGGCTTTCCCCCAGATCCTGTGTTTAGTAGTACATCTCTATAGCAATGCATTTATCATACTAAATATAAGGGTTTTTTTCCTACTTTGGGGTTCAGTGATAGTTTTCTGCTTCAAAATTGAAAACAAGTCCTTACCTGGCATGTCTTCCTGTGATTAAATTAGTCTTAAACTAGTTGGAGGGCCTGACCAGATAGTTGTTTACAACTTTTTTCACTTTTGTTAGTTGCTGCAGCTTGCAGTTTCAAACAGAGTGCCAGATGATTACTTCTCTGACCTTTATAAAAGGAAGGAATGGGGAAGGCACTTGGGACAGAGGAAGCAGACTTGCAGGGAGTGGGAGGAGATGGGATTTGGTATAAGCATTCACTTACATAATCCCTCCTGCTGACTTGTTGGCTGCTCTGTAGTGTGTGCTTTGTGGCACTCTTGTTTAATAACAAAATTTGTTTAGGTATGTGTCAGTGTCTCATATCTGAAAATATTTCATTGTTCTCTGACATAGTTGTCTGTGAAAACAGAAGTTATAACTGAATTCTCCTAGAGCAGATAGAACTTTTAATAAAAACTCAGTCTGAAGACTTTTATTTTTGCTTGGGCTTTGCCTAGTCCAAATAGCTAGAATGCACTTATTTGCATCAGACTGGGGCAATACAGCTCTGATGTAATGTTCCTTCTAAACAAGTGATGATGTGTGTGCAACTCATTTCCCTTTACTGTGAGCTGTATGAATGTGAAAGTGGGTATGATAAAATAGAAATGCCCATATACGAGATCATATGGAGGTGGTTATTTAGGATATTAGAAAAAAGTCACAAAAGGCCTAAATAAAAATCTCTTTAGAGATTTATTTTTAGGACTGTAGTGTTTACACTGTACTATGTCGCTTGTGTATTATGGTTAATATCATTACTTCGTTAGAACCTACAGACTTACTTTGCTCAATTCTTTTCTTGAAGGGCTTTAAGGGAGTAGGAAACTATAATTTTTGTTTTATTAACTTTTGCAGTTATTACAATGATTATGAAGTGTAAACATTTAATTTTAATTTTTCTTCTTAAAGGTCTAAATAAGCCTCAAAAGCAGGCAATGAAGCAAGTGCTACTTTCGAAAGACTACACACTTATTGTGGGTATGCCTGGAACAGGAAAAACTACTACAATATGCGCTCTAGTAAGATTGTGTACCTTGATGTTTTTTTTTGTGAGGCTTAGAAGATAGCATTAAACAGTGTCTAAAGCACACTGTCCAAAATTAATTGTCATGAGTTAGTCTACTGGTATCTGCATAATTTCAAAGAAGAAAACACATTTCTTTACTTAAACTTATATTTGTTAGAACTAAAAATGTATTTTGTGGAGTAGGATTCTTTTGCCTGTGTAGGAATACATGTGGGAGGGAGGATATTGAAGTGTGATATTTAATCACTTTTTTTGACATTTCAGTGTTAAAATTATTTGGTCCCAAATGTCAGTAAGTCCTTAAATCCTGAGTTAGAGATCAATAAAGGGACTCCTTGGGGAAGCTGGTTACTTGTCCATTGTAAATTTTATAAACTCATGGCGCTGAAGCTATGTGCAGGCTGCTAGCCATCTCCTCTGGTTGGTGGTTCTCTTTCCCCAGAAATGGACTGTGGGAACATATTGAATTCAGGCTGTGGGCTGAGTGGGTCTTTCTTGAAATAGTAGTGCCATCTCCTTTGAGTTGTCACCTCATGGGGAAGGAGGAGGCTGGAGAGCAAGAAGGTGCTGCTGTTATTAGATCAGTTTGTTCTACTGAATTTGTTGTGGCTAAATTGTCATGGAGCTCAGTGCTTGTGGGAATGGGCTGCATGACTTGTGCTTACAGTGGGGATCTTCAGAGTGTAGTTCATTCTTTTCAGTGCAGTTTGCTAGTGTGCATGGATGTTCTTGGCTCTCACTGTTTGCAACATGCATAGTAAGGCTGCTGTTCATGAGAACCATCAGGTCTATTGCTCATATTGCTTCAACAGTAGCTTCCTGGCAGATCTGGCCAGAAAGACTTTTACAAATGAAGTCATACTTGTTACTGGCTCCCTAGAAAACTTGTGGTTTTTTTACTTAATCAAACATGGGATTGCTGATTCTTGTATGTAATTAATAACTTTCTTTCGCATTGCTGTTCATTAGGTGAGAATTCTTTCTGCTTGTGGCTTCAGTGTTCTTCTGACTAGTTTTACACACACTGCTGTAGACAATGTCCTTCTAAAGCTAGCCAAGTTCAAAGTTGGTTTCTTGCGCTTGGGGCGAGCTCAGAAGGTTCATCCAGATATACAGAAATTTACAGAAGAAGAAATTTGCAGGTCCAAGTCAATTAAATCTGTAACAGATTTGGAAGAGATCTATAACAGTCAGGTGAGAAAACTGTTTTGGGCTAGTTCTACAAATAAGGATAATTACATTAGTATTCTGGTTGTTTGGATGCTGCAGAGGAGGAACCCATCCCAAGGATGTGTTAACTGCTGTGAGAAATCAGAGATGAAAAAGATACTTCATTGCTGCATCACTTCAACTTCTTTATAGCCAATAGTGACCAACATTAACAGTCTGAAAGTTGAAAAGCATTGATTATGTCCACACAAAGTAACTTATCGTTGTAAGTCCCATAGATTCCAGAGCTTTTATCTGGGTTCTTATGTGGGGGGTGGTGATTAACTGCCACAACCTCCTCTATCTTTATTCACATAAATGAAGGGATGTTTGTCCCTTTCTCTCTCCCACTTGTTCTTGTTGTGACATTTGTACAATTGGCAGATGGGAAAGAAGAAGTGGTGTGCTGTAGAGTTCACCTTGCTAAACACTGATTTTTGTTGAAAGATGAGTGGTGCCTGTGTGAATATTAATGTAAACCATAATGGGAGCTGTGTAAACTGAGTCAGTGGCAGCTTTAAATTAAATCAATTGAAAGAATGAAGCTTCATGGTAGTCAGAGTAAATGCCAATTTTGCAAAAGCTGTCATTTTTTGTTGACAGGCATTGTAGGGGAATGATTAAAGTCATAACGGCAGTAACTTAACATCTCATATTTTAGTCATCTTGGATTGCAGTGGAAGCACAGTAGTGAGAAGAACTGTGCTGCTGTTTTATATTCTCTTTGGAATTAAAGAACATAAAGCACGTAATTTTCTACAGTAGTCATTTCAGCACACTCCATGAATTGTGTACGCATGGAATCTGATATCACTCTGAACACATGGCAGGAACAAATTATTTACTACAGTCAGCCCTAAAGCTGTTTTTTGTTTGTCACCTGCTGTCAGTGCAAGAATATGTGAGGCCAATATGTATGTAAGGTGTGCTAGTGTGAATTCAAGGATTAATAATTTGATTTATTTTATGTTATGTTTTAGTTTAGATTAATGGGAAATATTTATTTTTTTTCTTTTAACCTGGAAAACATAGTGCTAAATTGTGTAAAATGTGTCTTATCCTTAAAGTATGTCTCAATTTTCAGCGAGTGGTAGCAACATCTTGCCTGGGAGTAAATCACCCCATCTTTGTTCAGAAGCAATTTGATTTCTGTATAGTTGATGAAGCTTCCCAAATAAGCCAGCTCATCTGTCTGGGCCCACTATTCTGCTCCAAAAGGTTTGTGCTGGTAGGGGATCATCAGCAGCTGCCCCCACTTGTACTGAATGCAGAAGCAAGGTAAGATAAAATGCTGCTGGTCAGTTATTGGTAACATGAATTCTGGGAAGGCTCTTGCAATGTTTTGACTGACAGAGTTTTGGTGTTTGGGTTTTTTTGTTTGTTTGTTTTGTAACAGAGATCTTGGCATGAGTGAAAGCTTATTTAAAAGGCTGGAACAAAACCAAAATGCTGTGGTCCAATTAACTGTGCAATACAGAATGAATAGGTATTTTAAACTTTTACTTATTGCATTGAGGTTTTACTGTGGGATTGAAACTGCAAGATTTGACGCCTTTTCTTGTTTTTTTAAATCTTTAGTAAAATTATGTCACTGAGTAACATGCTAGTGTATGAAGGCAAACTGGAATGTGGCTCAGAGAAGGTGTCAAATGCCACTGTGAACTTGCCCAACCTAAAAAAATTGAAACTGGAGCTTGCAGATGTTTCAAAAACATGGTTGAAAGAAGTACTTGATCCAGACACACCTGTGTGTTTTCTGAACACAGAGAAGGTAAAGTTTATGTTCTGCTTTCAAAATTGTCTTTTTGATGCAAGTTCTCAATACAGTCAATGTGTAAAGCTTCATACAGCTTAGGCAGGGTAAAATAAAAGCTTTAAAATATGGTTTTCTAGTTATGTGAAATGTGCAACATGGAAAAATGTTGTTAGTATAGCTGATCAATTGGTATGGTGCAGCTGCTGCTGGAAATATTGCCTCTAAGAGAAGCTGAAAAGTTGAACCCAAATAATATTGAATGTACTACAAACTTTGTTCTCAGGCGCAGAATGTAGCTCAAAGTGTGTAACCCTATTGGATGCCCTTGCAACCACAGAGTGACCTAATTTCCAGGGGCTGAGGGGCAGCAGTGTCGAAGCTGTGTGCCAGCAGATGCAATTCTCCATTGAATTTGCAGACATTCTAGACACTGAAGTGTGAGGGAGGAGAAAGTTGGTTTAGGTGTGTCCTTCTATAGAGACTCAAATTTTTTCCAGAAAAATAGAACTCTAGAATGGAGAAGAATTATGCAAAGAAACCAACTTCTAAGTAAAATGAGGAAGAGTTTAAAAGCATGTGGAAAAAGATTAATAAATCAGTACATATTTGTGGTCTCTGGTACTACTTCCTGTCACTGTAGTTAGTGACTGGATTATGAAGATTTGAGTCTGTCTTCCTCTAACAGGTTTTATGTTGCTTCCTATTAAACTGTGTTTTTGCCAATAATTCTTTCAACTGATGATCCTGATGATCCTGACCACGGAGGGAACTCCCCAAGCTTTTTGTGCTTTCTAGGATGTTCCACAGGATTCTTTTTTTGTTTTAATAACAATTCTGATAGAATCTCTGCAATGATCTGAAAGAAACACAGTGTTTACTTCAGTGACTTAAAGAAATCTCTAAAAATGCCTAAACTAAACAGAGGGACCTTTTCCAGGAATGCGTCAATAGCTGCTACCCCTTTCACAGAAAAGCAGACAGTTGGTCACAGGGAAGAAGTTTGTCCCAATAGGAAATTGGTGGATGCACTGTTCATCTATTAATCAGACCAAAACTGGTAACGTGAAAGCTAGAGTTTCTGTTCCATTTTAATTATTTTCTTCCCTAGAAAGCCAACCTTGAGTATAAGACAGCTGTTCTGTTTGTAGAACCAGCAGGAAATTTTCACTTTCCAAAATACTCTTGGTTTTGTTGAGAGATTAGGCTACAATATCATATCTCTTTTTGGACTTCCTGTCAAAATTTCACATATTGTAGTAGTTGGGGGGGG
>NW_010109328.1:0-10605 GCF_000699245.1 Pterocles gutturalis
TGCAGGACCCGGCACTTGGCTTTATTTATTTCACTTTATTTAGTGAATCAAAAACAGATTTAAATGAATGAAACCTGGATTTTAAAAAGTGTTGAACAGATTATATTGCAGGAGGAAGTAGGTGAATTTAAAAATAATAACATGATAAATGGAGATGTAATTACGCACACGCTGTTGAAACTTCGTAATTTCTTCTGCAGCAATTCTCTTCCTTTCCTCCTTTTCAGCTTCCTCTCTCTTCTCCTTTTCAAGCTTTTCAAGTTCCTCCTTTTCTTTATTCTGCAAGGTATACTTTTCCAACAGTAACTTCATGTGGCATTGGCGCTGGCGTACTTTCTGTTGCTTTTTCTGCGTCTCTTCTTCTAGTGATGCTTGTTCCATTGCAAACGCTACTGCTTTCTGTTTCTTCCATGCTTCAATTGCTGCTTGTTGTCTTTTTCCTTCTTCTTCTGCTTTTTGCTTCTGAGTTTCTTCACACTGTAGCCATTCTTCCTTGAGCATTTTTTCTGATTTCTCTTTCTCCTTCAAGTTTCCTTCTTTTTCTTGCTGCTGCTTTTTTTTCCACTTCTTGATTGACTGCAAGAGAACAGCAGGAAAAAAAAAATAAGGTTTTCAGGAAAATTTTACACATTCCCATTGATTCAGTCTGATGAAGACATATGCTCCAAGGATACCCCAGCACCCCCAGATCCCTTTCTGCAGGGCTGCTCTCCAGACACTCCTCTCCCAGCTTAGACTTCTTCCTGCTGTTACTCCGTCCCAGGTGCAGAATCCGGCACTTGGACTTGTTCATTTTCATGCTCATCCGTGCAGCCTGTCCAGATGCCTCTGTAGAGCCTTTCTACCCTCAAGCAGATCAACGCTCCGGCCCAGCTTGGTGTCACCTGCAAACTTGCTGAGGGTGCACTTGATCCCCTTGGGATGCCATCCAGAGGGACTTGGACAGGCTGGAGAGGTGGGCCTATGCCAATCTCATGAAGTTCAACAAGGCCAAGTGCAAGGTCCTGGCACATGGGTCGAGGCAATCCCAAGCACAAATACAGGCTGGGTGGAGAGTGGATTGACTGCAGCCCTGAGGAGGAGGACTTGGGAGTGTCCGTAGATGAAAAACTGAACACGAGCCAGCAGCGTGCACTTGCGGCCCAGAAGGCCAACTGGATCCTGGGCTGCATCAAGAGAAGCATGGTCAGCAGGTCGAGTGAGGTGATTCTGCCCCTCTACTCTGCTCTTGTGAGACCGCACCTGGAGTACTGCATCCAGCTCTGGGCCACCCAACACAAGAAGGGCATCGAGCTGTAGGAACAAGTGCAGAGGAGGGCCACAAAGATGACCAGAGGGCTGGAAGGAACACCTCCTGTTTGAGGACAGGCTGAGAGAGCTGGGGTTGTTCAGCCTGGAGAAGAGAAGGCTCTAGGGAGACGATATAGCGGCCTTCCAGTACGTGAAGGGGGCCTACAGGAGAGATGGGGAGTGACTTTTCAAAAGGGCATGTAGTGACAGGATGAGGGGTGATGGATTTAAATTGGAAGAGGGCAGATTTAGATTAGATATTAGGAAGAAATTTTTTTACTGTGAGGATGGTGAGACACTGGAACCAGTTGCCCAGAGAAGTTGTGGATGCCCCATCCCTGGAGGTGTTCAAGGCCAGGCTGGATGAGGCTTTGAGCAACCTGGTCTAGTGGAGGTTGTCCTTGCCCATGGCAGAGGAGTTGGAACTACATGATCTCTAAGATCCCTTCCAACCCCAACCAGTCTATGATTCTATGACCAAGCAGAACTGGCTCCAGCACTGAGCCCTGGCGAACACCACTTGTGACCGGCCACCACCTGTATTTAACTCCATTCAGCAGAACACCTTGGGCCTGGCCATCCAGGTAGTATTTTCCCCAGGGAAAAGTACACCCATCCAAGCCATGGGCAGACAGTTTCTCCACGAGAATGCTGTGGGAAGCACTGTCAAAGGCTTGTGAACATTTCCCTGATACAGCTGATCCCTGGCAATTTCAGTGTCCACAAAGGGAAAGGCACTGCTCCCATACCTGTGGTCCTCCGTGGACCAGGCAGCCCAAGCTCTATCAGTATTATTAAAGACTGAGGCAAAAAAAGCATTTAACGCCTCTGCTTCTTCTCCGTACCTATCAGCCAGGTGACCATCATCAACAAGTTATTGCTCCAATGATTTCTCTAGTCTTCTTGCTATCAACAGCCTTAAAAAAAAGCCATTGTTGCTCTTTGACACAGCACTGTCCAGTTTCAACTCTAATTGAGCTTTGGACTTTTATGTCTTCTCCCTGCACACACAAACCACAGCTCTGTCACCTGAACCCTTCCTCTGCCCAGGAGGAGCTGAGCAGGTAGGGGTGGGGGGAAACACTACGAGCCCTCACATTCCGTCCTGGGACACGCCAGAGAGTCCTTAGCAGCCAATTGCCAGAAGGAACCACGGCGCGGCCACCACTGCAGCTCCCATCCCGCGGCCCCTGGGCCCCCCCGATGTCCCAACTGGATCAGACTTTTGTGCTCCCCGGAACCTTCTATCCCCGAGATAGGGGACCCACCCCAACCCCTGCAGCCCAGGGATGCTCTTGGGAGCAAAAGCAGAGGTGACCGCTGGTCATCGCTCCTGTCTCTCTTTTCAGGCTCAGCCAACCTGTGCCCACTGCCTGGGCAGGAGCAGCCCTTCCCCGCAGCCTGGGCACTCCCGGTGGGGATGGCCCCCCAGCAACATCTGCACCTTTCTCATCCCTGTCACCCTGGCACTCCCAGCATCCCCACCACCCATCTCCACTCAGCACTTTTGGTATGGGCTGGGTGGTTCATCAAGGCCAGGGGAGTGTCCCTGCCATCTCCCTGGTGATAACTGCCCAGGAAATACCCTTTCTAGAGAACTTCCCAAAGCCTTGGGACCATCTCTCCCAAAAGCGAGGGTACAGCGGTGGCCCCAGCTCACCCGGGTAGCAACACCAGCCCAGGCAGCAATGTCCCTCTCAGCCCCTGTGCTGCCCCCCAACACCAAGCCCTTTGGGACCTGGCAGGCCACCTTGCAGGGTCTGAGGAGCTGCCCCTCAACGAGGCCCCAAACTGCAGATAGGAATTAAAAGTCTACTAAAGACAAAACTTAAGGCAGAGAAGCATCTGTGTCTGCTTTCTCACAATTTTTTTTTTTTCCATTTTATGGACCACACAGGCAGGTTTAATATGCGCCTGCTAAAATTATTTAAGTTATGGCATTCATATTAACTTTGGGTAGTTATGAATGTTGGTGTAATATATTTTAATGCAAACATATTTCAGATCTTAATTTTTTTCTTCAAATTAACAATTCTACCTACTATTTTATAATTCAGTTTTTATGTCAGTGTATCTTTTATTATTCAGACAGGTAGTTCTTGAAGGAATATTGCCTATATGGTACGACATTCTTAGGGACAGATGTAACAAGAACCACAATTTCAGATAGGATCACTTACTGCTCTGGGATTGACATCTAACCTGATGGACCACTGCCATCAAAGGCTTTTATAATATACTTTGTCAATACACAGCCCACTTCAGTGTGTTGTTAGGCTTATTGGTAATTCTTTAAGACAAAAATTTTTGGCAAGATGAGGATGCTAAAGACTGCAGTTATATTCCATCAACTATAACAGAAAACCACCTAGCACTACCACCAGAGATGCAGATACAAAAATAAGAAATGTATACATTTTAAAAATAAGTATTTTTCCTTAAAGCTACAAAAACCATAGAGGGGTTATTTTACCTCTTTCTTTCTTTTGTGTAAAATTAGAAATTCTTGATACCATTTCTCATGCTGTTCAATATCTTCCTTTGTTCTTCCACAGAGATACTCAAGGACTTCATCCATGTAAGACAGCCTTCCTTTGTGTTTTGTCCACACTTTCAGAAAATGTTGATGATCATAATCATCCCAGCCACCTTGTTGCCCTCCTGTTCGCTGAAGAAATCTTTCAAACTCTACTACTTCTTCAGGTAGATGATTTTCCAGTGTTTTATCAACTGAGACCCTGGCTGATGGTAATTTCAAAACTTTTTCTGTTGTTTTGCTGCCTAACACCCATAGTTCCACTTTTCTCTCAAAGAGACTGAGCTCATTAATGACAGTTTTTTCCTCCTTCAAAAGCTGTTCATATCTGAAAAGAGAGAAAACACTTAAATTTAAGGAAAAGACCACAGTATTCATTGTTCATTCACCGAAAATGAATTTTGGAATTGCTCAATGCCACACAAAAGTTATTCTTCAAAGATTAAGAACCGAAATGGTAACACAGATGACAGCACAGTTGTAAGGATCCCGTAATAAAGCACTACACAATCAGAATGAAGTCACCCTTTCAGTGAAAGCAGGTATGACAACACTAAAGGAGGAAAAAAAAAACCCCACCCACTTAAAAAAACATAACAACAGCAACAACAAAAAACCCACAATCCAATCTCTTCGGCAGCCTTTCTCTGAAAAGCCTTTTCACAGGCAAATCATTTGTTATATTGGATCACTGCAACAGCTATATGAACAGCCTCTCTAAAAGGCTGTTAATCAAGATTCTAACATTGATAGCTTGAGTTTTGATTTACATAAAACAGGAATCACTATCAAAAGATTAAATCAAAAGAATAGTTTATTTAATGCAAAGTTTTCACAGTGTCTTGTGAAAGCACTTTTTCTTGTGGCTGAAGCAGGTATAAACATACATTTGCCTCTGCTCCTCTTTAAAAGCATTGATTGCATTTTCAATTTCTTCCATCATTTCCTTGAGCTTGTCAACAACTAAAAAGGAAAAGAAAAAAAGAGCATAGGACTTATGAAGTCTAGGGTATTTACCAGTAAATCAGCACTACTGGGAAACTTATGCACTTGCAGAGACTTCTTAAGACACCTTTATTGCAAAAAAGCATGCATTTCCATCTCAAACAGCCTTGAAAAACAGACTCTTATTTACTCAAAAGGTGTGACTTCACAGTGATTTAACTAACTGGATGCAAATCACAGAATAAACGCTTATTTCCACTAAACAAGTCTCATTCTGAGTAACCTTCAACTGATTCACAGAAAAAGACAGCCTTATCCTGGAGAGTTTCCAATTTTGTTTTCTATAACAACACAGTCAGTGACCTAAGAAGCATACTCAAATCTTTGGTTTACGCCAGGCTGTGGCAATCCTATTTAACCTGCAGGTCGCTACTTTTACAAAGACATCAAAGACAAAGAAACATCAAAATAAGACTTTATCCTGTAACGTCAGCATGCTGTAGTCCTGATATGGAGAAAGACAGTAAGACAGCTGTATAGAGCTATTTTGCAATGGTAGAAAAAAGTTTTAGAATCTGTTTTAAGCCAGCACATCTCTATGGTCACACATTGAACACATAGTCAATGTTTTACTGACCTCGCTTTAAAAAAAATAATAAGCTAAATTGGTACAGTTATATAATCTAAAACTTTTAGTTCAGCTTCATGCCTTGTTAGTTCTTGGTATCTTTGCTGACATCTTAAGAAGAGAATGCATTTTTTACAGAATAGACACTGAATAAATCAAATGAGATGCATTTCATCTAGCATCAGAAAGCCCTCAGCTAGTATGAGCACTTCAACCTGAGCTCCACACGAGGAAGTAGAGTATCACAGGAGAATGGTTCTTTCACTGCCTACTTCTCAGAAGTTCCAAAACATCCAAATGGAAAGAGTTGTTTCAGCATTTTCCACATGCTGAAACATGCATTTTACACTTCATGCCATGTGGATGGCTAGAAATTAATTCCTTCTAGACTCTACTCTGTGACCTCTAACAAAGGGATCTATATCTAGATGGCACTAAAATACTAACTTTATTTTACATAAGGCAAAGAGTTACACATAGAAAATACCTGGCTTTCAACAGCCTGAAGAAACAAACCCAAACCACTTAGTGTGTTTCTCTGTTTCCACACAGAACTGCACGATCTTTCACCCTTTCTTACATTTCAGCATTCTTCCATTCCCAGATTCCTGGAAAACCAGACAGACTCAAGAGTGAGTATCCCAAGTCTGCAGTAGAATCACGAGCCCAACTATGCAGGAAACCTGTCTACAGAGGAAAATGTTTTTAAATTTATCATCCCAACTTACATTCTGGTGTAGGCTTCACATTTTTTAATTGTTGCTGAAGTCTCTTCACATGATTTTGTATTTTTGATAGCTGCTGCAGGATTTTAGCTTCTGTTAAACCAAAAAAGAAAAAAAGGTGGTGACAGTTCTAATAGTTTCTTTGTGCAATAAATTCAGTAAAAGAACAAGAGCAATGAAGTGTCCAAAATAAACTGGGGACTTCATCTAAGGAGGGACGCAAATTCTGTTTGATCATAAGCAACTGGCATAATACTAAGCATTTTAACATGCATATAGCTGACTGCACGGGCAATACATCTCCCCACATGGTGTCAATAGATTTTAAAATTAGTAGCTCCTATTTCTAAATGGGCCAACAGGATAGTCATATCTAGATTAAAAGTTTGGGTTTTTTTCCAAACCTTTTATCAGGTAACTGGAGTTTGGAGAATATTGCCTAGACAGATGACACCTCCCCTAAAATTCTGAGGGAGACTCTGACCTCTCCGACTCAAAACACTCAGCTATAAAGAAAAACCAAAACTTGGAAAGCATATATGAGTGTACTATATCAATGTGATTTATTTATTTTGCATTAACTAAAGCAGAATTAATGTTTTTGTGTACTCCAAGCACGTATGCACTTATTCGCTTTGTTACCACTTGGCTCCTCATGAGTCCATAAATGAAACACTGATGAGGATGAAGTTCTGGATACATCTTAGGCACTAAGAAGGTGCATATTCTGCCCTAAAAAATTTGGTTTAAGGAAGGGATAACATTCCAAGACTAAATGTAACAAAATGTAGCCAAGACATGACCCTACTAGCTCCTACTGAGACCACAGAATGGGTAAAAGCACATAGATCATGTTTGAAAGACCCGAACACAGTAAATTGGAAGCTTGGGAGTTCTACATGCCCTAAAAGATCATACATACTCTTAACACTCCTGCACAGCTCACATGTAGTTCCTCACATCTCTCATGTTTGTCCTCTTGATTATCTCACAACACTATCTGTATCCATACTTCCATGCTCCCTTCTTAACCCTGGAAAATGTTCTGAACTTTTTAGCTTACTCACTCCTCAGAAAGATTTATATTTCTTACAGATTGCAAGATGTAAAGGACATGATAAGTTTCCTTAATTAAAAGGTGCAAATTTGTATGTAAGGTAAGTGTATTTTTAGTTGTCTCTGTGTGTCCTTTCCCTTACTGAACTTATTTTGATTTTCTATATCAGAAGGCATACCGTGGTTTATTTGATTACTTTTGAAAGAATCTAGGTACCGCGACGAGGGAGTAACTTTTTTCCTTAAGTATTTAATTAGTCCGTAAGTGGAACAGATACTGTAGGACAGACTGCGTAGCATCTCCCGGCACTATTTAGACTATGAATATTCATTGTCCACAAATTTGAAAAATGTAAACACAGAACTGTTTAAAGGTACATCTAAAGGCAGCAATCAGTATATGAAAACTTATGTTGCGGCAAGTATACACTTATTGTACCTTAGCTAGACTACACTGGATTTTGCAATACACACATAAAATTGATTCCCAGTTTCTAAAACAGTAGATCTCCCCGAGAGTTGTCATGGGTGGTATCTGCTACATTCACAATTAAAAGATAACAGCTAATAACACAGAAGGCCCAAAACATTTATGCTTCTGAATTTTGCAAGTGAATGGTAAAAATCTTCCTTATAAGCAGCACACATGGTTAAATACTGCCCTTTATCAGGATCTACCTTTCACCTGAACTAATCTCTCTGTATCACTGATTATTAAACCATTTAAACAAACAACAGTAAATAAAAGGCAAACAAAAAACACAAATAAAGCCCCACTTACTTTCAGTTTTCCCGCTGACTGCCATTCCACATTCCAGTTCCTCTAGTATGCTGTATTCTACCCTGAAATCACTCTTCCTATTGTAAAGATGTCCATTTTTGTCTTTTTCTATATTTGCAACCCTGGAAAAAAGGTTGCCACACTGAGTAAGATAATACTTAACGTAAATACTTAACAAAGCCCCAAGATTTTCCAAGGTTAGTATCCAGCTGAGGCCCTCTCAATAGGGACGTCTTAGATTTTATACAAATCACTGGTTTGTTCCTACAGCTGTTAGCAAGGAAAATCTTTCTGCAGTTCTAAGACTACATACCAAAGTAACCGAAGAAATTAAACAAGAGAAAGAAGTTATCAAGGAAATTACTTTGCTGACCGGCAGTGGTTCACACTCTGAAGTGGCCTGAAAATTTATTTGTATGCTATTAGGGACCTTACAAGAATTTTTACTGGAAAGTGCAGGGACAGAGACAGGCTGTATTAATGCAACTGCACGCATAGATGGAGCCCCAGCACAGACAAAACAAGAGCATTCCCTCAGCCTTCATACTAGCAATAGTACTACTACAACTGAAGCTTCAAGTTCTTCAGCATTTAAATAACTTAAAATATTTATGTATAGTACAAAGAGGTACAGGTGAGTTTTGCTCTCTTACTAACCTCAGAAGCTTTAAAGTGAAAACTAAGAGGTTTGAACTCAGTGCGGGATGTGCTTTGCCTTACTACAACTAGGGTTTGATCTACAGAACAGCACAGGCAAAAAGATACTGCGCAGTCCTGAGCAACCTGTGAAGTTTGGTGCCACCATGTTATGAGATCAGAGCAGCAGGACACTGGTGACACAGTACAGAAACACCTGGTAAGATTCCCAACACCAACCAACACTACCGACAGCCCAAGAAACTCTCTCAGTAGCAGCTTGGTTCTTCAGCAGATTACTGCTGCTATATGGTTCAAATGCCTATTCAGTGCAGTTATGGTTCGGAGTTTAAATGCTTTGCTGTCCACCGGAGTTCACAGACCAGACCCAAGTAGTGAGTCTCCTCACACAGCATGCTAGAAGCCTTCAGAGCACAACAATCACAGAAGGACAATGTGCCATAGTTAAATGGCATGCCTTGTTTGAAGCTGCTCGGGAATGTCTCCATTACCCAGCAGGCAATTTCTGAGCCATAACACAGGATCCAGAATAACCAAGAAGGAGCTGATTCAGTCATATAGCATAAAACACTGCTGTGAGACTTAAGTGTCATTGTTCATTCAGGATTCACAAACACAAATTTGTCCTCCAGCCACGTGGCTATGTCAGCTCTTCCTCATAAAGCTCATCCATTCAAGTAGAAACTTCCCTGTTCTTTTAGCTACCAGCGTAGTTGCTAACAGCACTTGCTCAAGATGTGAGGAAGCCTTTAAATCACTTCTGTGCCTGAGCTGTCTTGAACCGCCATTTTCCAAAGCACTGGCCTAGATACTCCAGATGAAGTGCTTTCAATCTTCTCTGGGGAAGCTGCTGTAATGCTGTTGCAATTCCCCTTTTTTTGGTATGTCTTAAGGGCTTTAGGTCCTTAGAAGGGTAAGCACAGCTGAGAAGGAAAACTGAGAACTAAATTATGCCACATGCACTTTCGCTTCTGTGCATCTATTGCAGCAACAGCTTACTAAAGGCGACTGACCAAAGTCCAAATGGTAATTATAACAACAGGGCATTCTGGAGCTTGTGATTGTACCCCAAACTATTGTAACAACCACAATAATCTGCCTGAGGTCCTGAAAAAGAAATCTTAGCCTTTCATTACCATAAATTCTTACCTTGAACCTTATGTCACCTACAGAAGAGCATGAAGATATACTCATGATGAAGTATTTAACTTACTGAGTTTTTAGCTTTCCTGCAGTTCTTATGAATTCAACTTTCTTAGCTTGTTCAGCTTTCATCTTCCAGTTCTGAAATTGTTGACTAGCACCGGCAGTACTGGAACAGCTGTCATTCTGTACACAACAAAATAAAATATTAATCAAAACCAGTATTTACTTTTTAAATGCTCATTGGTTATTTTTAAGCAGACAACACCATAGTGCAGAGTAACAGCATTCCTTCAGTTTTATACTGCTGCAATTCAACTGATTTTGAGCCACATAGATAAAAAATTGGAGAGATGAGCAATGGCAAGTTGATGACTGTATACAAACATGCTTCTTCAACAGAAAAACGGAAAGACTGCAACATAACAGAGGCTGCTTGCCACACTGCAATGCTAGATCAAGGCAACTGCCCTGCCTATCACAGCAACCAGCATCTGACGAGCCAGAGTAACCACCTACCTGACGGTGAGCATGTAACCTACACTAGGCAGATTGCCCCCATTTCATCTCGTTCAAGAAAGCACTAGCTTAACTTCTGAAATCTGCTTAATAACCCTTGCTGTATTTCCAACCTTTATCCATAGCATCTCTGAACATCCCTCACATAACCACTGCCAGGAATGCTGATTACAAAACCGCGGGCTCAGGTTATGACCCTTTCGAGGCCAGCCCGGCAGAACCCCACGGCTTCCTACAGCTTGCTTTTTAACGTTCATCCCTACACATTTTACGAGCCTGGAACTCCTCAGCGGCCGCCTGCCCGACGGGCCCGCAGCGAGGCGCT
>NW_010109329.1:0-15569 GCF_000699245.1 Pterocles gutturalis
AGCCAAGGAGCCTTCCCCTTTCTCAGAGGGTCCAGGGGACCGAGCCAAGATGGGAAGGAGAGGGCTTTTTTTTTGTCTTCCTAAGACATTTGGTTTTCAGTTTTGTGAAACCTCAAGAATGCAAAAAACTAGCTAATGAAGTTCACAAAACCTCAAATTCTACTGAGTTTACTCATTCCCCCCACTATATTAAGACTTAGTCTCTGTATCTATATATGTAGCTGCATGGTGTGTTTTCCACAAGACTTTGAACAGCACTGGCACAACTCTCATCAGGAAGCAGCTCTGGGTTTACAGTGAAGGAGAGAGGGCGGTGAAGTGTTTACGAGACCCAGAAGGTATCTTTGAGATAGCGCGGTTTACTCTGGTGCATTCATATACGAACACCTTTTGCAGTGGAAAGTTTTAAGTCAGTAAAGGGACAGTGCAAAGTAAAGAAACAAATTTTATCATGATTGCTCTTAACCAGCTACTGCCTAACAAAATTCTTCTTTCCATTTCTGTGGGCGTTGCAGGAATGAAGGATTGACAGCATATTGTTTCAAGGTGAGTGATTTATATGTAGGATTATGACCTTTGAGAAGACAGACTTGATTTTGTTCTTTCCACGACTGTGAAAATGCTCACTGCTCACTTTCCCCGGGCCACCTTGGAAGAGGTAAACATCCTCTTCTTTCCAAGATTCCTGACAGAAAGGCTCACAGGAACGAATGTGCACTCTGCTTTCCCCAGCTAGCCAATGTGCGCACACAAACATTGGAATTGCATTCACGTATCTCAATGTACCTGCTTTTTTAGTACAAGGTGAAAATCAGCAACGGTAATTGGAGAGATCATAAAGTCAGATTTACTAACATTTAGAAACACTGGTGAGGTAACAGTGGTTCTCATACTAATGGTTTTCTGTAGTGTTTTACCCTTCATTGTGTTTTCCTTCAGACCAGCACATGAGGCATGAGCACAGCTCCTTAAATTCTCATTTCTTTATGCCACCTTCCTTTGCCTTTTTCAGTCTACTGTTTGGGGTTTTTTTTCTTTTTTTCCCTTCTGCACCAGCCCAGGGGACTTCCATTTTGGATCATGTGAGCATCATGCAAGGTTACATGCATTACTGACAGTCACTGGGGAATGGCAGGATTCTGGAACAGCACTGGCTCAGAAAGAACTGTGATTTGGTGGATCTCCACCAGATAACCCTTGTTTTTGCATAGGAGTTTATCACTGACATTCTGACTTAGCTTAGCATGGGGCAAGACTTGAACTTTCCTACATTAAAAGAAAACCACTAAAGAAGTGGAATACACTATACATACTAGAAAAAGTTTTGGACTGCTTTTCTGATAAAATTGAAGCTATTGTGGCATGATGCCAGAAGACAAATTCCATGGGTTTTGCTGTATGAAATCCTGATTGACTTTTTTTTTTCCCTTTTCTCACAGAAGCATCCCCACTAGTTGAAATGGATCTAACTGCACAAATATGGTAAGGAGTCCTTCAGGTCTTATCCTGCAGTCCTGGATGTTCACCTGATGCTGATAAACATTCTCAAATGCTGTCCCACAGTCATGAAGAATTCTTCAGTTTTTTCATCCTGTGGTGAGGTCTGATTTTTATCATTTACTGTATCAGGATTACAAAACTGGAACAGAAGACTCCAGATTAGCAAGTGACTCAGCCATTCAGTTCTTTGAATGAGCTTGTAGTGACAGGGAGAAAGACCCGGGTGGTTCCTTAGACAACATGTAAGTACTCCAGCTAAACGCAGATTTTGAATACTGGAATAGATTAGACAAGGGACACTGAATTAATCTATGATGAGGAGAAAGTTATTTTTGACAAAGCTGTATGTATGCTTTAGTTTAAGTTCTGGTGCATAAGGAGTCAGAAAAAATGGGCATTATAATCAAGTATTGAGTTTTCTGTTCTTTGATTCAGAAGGAGAAGTGTTTTATTTTCAACCTTCCTTAAATAATGTCTAGGTATAAAATATACACAAGTACAAATGCTAACACATTCTGTCAGAAAAAAAAAATGGCCATGGGCTATACAAGTGCCAGCTGGTATACTTCTACAATAATCTTGTCAGAAAGGGAGATCTTGCTACCACCCAATTACAAACCTAGTCCTTATTCAGCAAAGGGCTTATACATGAAGTCTTGTTCAGTGGTGTCAGCAGGAGAACTTTGAGTTTAAAGCTAAGCACACGTTTGTTTTCCTAAGTTGGTTCCTACATGATTTAACTGGTGTCACACCGTAATTTATGGAAAAAGGCATAAGTGGAGCCCTAGATTCTAACTCACAGTCAGAATCTTTAATCTGGAAACTGTTTTTCCCTCTCCTTGCACGACATATGACGAAACAAATATCCATCTACAAACAGTTAAATGTGTCCTTAACCATTTTACAGAATTTTTGTATTCTTTCCCCACATGTGAGCTGTTGAACATGCTAGGGCTGCCAAATATTTTCAGCCTCCAAAAAGGAACATTTTCCTACCAAGTGCAATGCAAATGAACACTGAAAATGCTCAGTAAATCCCATGTTGTTGCTCTGGGTTCCAAAAAAACCCCTATTACAAGATTCAGAACAGATTTATTGCACAAAGATCTGCTTTTATTACAACTTTGTTACATAGTTTCACATTTTATCACAAAGGTATTGATATATTCACTTATAAGAGGAAAAGAATACATCACTACAGCACTGACTTTTAAACATCTAAGACTATCCTCATTATCCAGGCTGTAATATTTTTATTTTATTTGCAGTACTGTGCTTTCTGTATGTCAAATGGAATTTGGTCTGTTGTATTTACTATGTTCAAAGTCAGCCCAAATCTCAAAGCTTTTAGACAGTCTGGATTCAATCCTTATTCAGAAGTAAAACATGCTGAAGCTGATAGCAGTTTTAACTGAGGAGCAAGTGAATACATCTAAAATGGTAACTTCCGTGGTTCAGCCAGATCATAAAAGTTGTTCAGGGGATGAGACACCAGTCATTTCAGTAGGAGACAAGAGCTGAACTCCTTTTGAAGGCTTGGACCTAGCTTCTTTTCACTTATTTGGGTAAAATAAAATACCAAACACTTACTGAGGGCTTAACAATTATAGCAAATGTTTGAATGATCTCAATCTAAACAAGATTTTTCATTGCAATGAGACCCATGTTTGTGTTTCACCAGAACCATGCTGGGTCCCTGCCTTACTTGCACAGCTGCCCCGTGAAATGTGGGTTGTTCCCACAGCTGCATGGGTTGAATGTGGGGTGGCCCCATCCTGTGGGGACTTTAGGTGCAAACAGAAGATGGGAGACCCTCTCCTAGACAGACCTGCAGCCCCATGCCTGAGGGTTCTGCCTCTGCCACGCTGTCTCCATCCTGTTGGCAAGGGTCTGGGCATCTGCAACCTTTCCCATTTTTCTATAGGTACGGCTGGGCGGCTGGCCGACAGCAACCTATGGCCTCACCAAGCACAGTGCGTTCCTGCAACAGAGGATTCACAGAGTCTGAAGAGATCAAGAGGCACAACTGAGAAGAGAAACTGAATGTATGAAAGCCTCAACAGGGGATAAAAAGAAACCATACTCAAAGAGTTGAAATGGATTGCAAGAAATTTGAGAGGCCACAGAGAATGGTCTAGGGGTTTGCTATCTCTCCATATGTTCAGAACTCCCACAGATGGAGTCATGGGTCCCACAGGATGAAGTGAAGAGATGAAAGAAAGCAATTAATGAAACTGCTACAGCTGGCTGTGGGTCTCTAACTGGGAGAAAGAGCGTCATTCAGCTGTGGCCTGATAATGATTACAATGATTAAAGCTGAACAAATAATTCCTTTTTTTTTTTTTTTACTCTAATATGTGTTTTGCCTCCTTTTCCCCTCATAAGAACATCCACACACACACCACAGCTTCCCCTAACACATAAATTACTTGGGTGTGCTCATGTATTCATCACTGTGGATAAATATTTAATATCCAAATCATCTTGCTAAGCTGTGAATGGTCGAAGTCGTCAGATGGCGACATTTCAGCTCCCCAGTCAGCACACCATCACTTCCCGAAAAAATACTTGGGCGCACCTATTGCAAGTGTGGTCTCTTATGGTACTTGTTCTTATAAGCACGCATTTTGCTTTTAAATGGCTCTGAAAGCCATCATCCACAAAGAATTAACATTTCAAAAACCCCTCTGAAATAGTGCAAAGGTGAAGAAAATCGGTTTTGCTCTTACATTCCTTGCTCTACTGTGGCTGTCTCTGGTACTCTCGAAAAGTGAACAGGGAGAAATTTGCCGTGATGATAACCATGAACCACACATTTTGGTAGAGTCGTATAGTGAAATGCTGGGGAAGCTAGAGCAATGGAGAAAATACCTGTTGCAGCGTACGCCAGAAACAAACCAATGCATCTTCACACACATTTGTTGCGGACTTGACAGTTCTTGCAAGTTACTAGCTTTTTATTTATTTGTTTGTTTGTTTGTTTGTAATTACTTCTATGTTTCACTCTATTCAGGAACTACTTGGCTTCACATCGGTCAAAAGACTGTAAAGAAACTGCAGCTTGTTTCCCATCCTGCAAAACACTTCCTATTTCTATCCATGTTCTCTGGCAATAAAAACTGCAAGCTAATCAACAGTGATATAATTCAACCTGTGCATGATTTACTGATGTTAATATTCTTGCTTCTTTACTTACCTTACAGCAATTATTTCTCCCTGGTGATATTGTTTTCTTAACATTGCTTCATTTTTCTTTCCATGAAATGCTCACAATGATGTGCTGGAAATGGGGGCACAGAAATGGACTGATACTCATCAAATGAAGAGGGACATTAATATTTATTATTGCCTTGCTGTTATTTAGTTATTTATTTTAAGTTTCACAAATATTCTCTTCTAGGAAACCACAAAAGAACAAAGCTGGTTCTACTTTTAGAAAAGCTCTGCTGACCAGCCACTGTCTCATTTTTCTCTCAGCTAACCACACCATGCATCTTAAATTTGCGTGGTAATTTGCATTGTTCACAACATTAAGGAAAAGCGAAGAAGTAAAGTTTATGGTTGGGGCATTTTTTGCAGTTGGATGAATGCTTTTGCAGAGGTGGGGATGAGCCTGTGTTCGTGTCACTGGTGGTGTATGCCTGTATGTTGGTGAGGTTTGCATCTTGTTCTATTAATGCACTTGTGTAAGTGTAAGTGTGCGAGTGTTCAAAGATGTGTTTTCTTTTTTTTCCTTGTGTCCAAAATCAATGCATATTTTTGAAATACGAACACCAGAAGTAGATATAGCTTTCCAGTCAAATGAGTGGTAAAAGTACCTTCCCTGTTCTACTCGGTATTTGCCTATGTATGTGTGTCCAAGGTTTACGTGCTTTTTTGTAATCCTAACATAGCACTAGATGTGTCGTTCAATCAATTATCTCATCATGACCCTTTACAAATCATTATTAGAGTTGCTACTTGCTATATTCTCATATTTCATTGAATTAAAATATGTGTTCTTAAGGGACACCACCTCAAATTTTTGTGTAATCTGAAAACCTCAGCAGTGTCAGTATATTGTTTCAGGTACATACAACTGCTGAACATAGCTGCATGGAGAAGAGCCCCTTGTAGGACTTCTCTGCATTACTAACTCTTCAGCCACCCACAGTGAAGATCCTTCACTTACAACAACAACAGTAGTTCACTTACAACTATTACTACAACTGTTGCTATGCTCCAATTACAACTGCTTCGTATCTGTGGTGGATCTGTGTTGAAAAGGTTCTAGGGAAAATAATTGACAAACACTTAATATACATGACAGCAGAAGAGTTTAAATTTTGCTCAGAAAAACATTTCATTATTTTCTTGATCTTGCTCTCAAGGAAAATTAAACTTCTGTTCTTGAACTAATGAAAAAATCCTAAAATGTACAATATTGCTGAATTTGTATGTTATAATCTGAAAGAAAATTAGAAAAACCATTTTCCTGTTAAAAATCTTTCTAGTGCTTGGCAAGATCTACTCCTTTCCCCCATTTCTTACTGCCCTCATGGAACTATTTATTTCATAGATTAGTCATATATTTTGAGGTGGAAGATGCTGTGAAAATCCAAATAATTTTATTTATGTGCTGTTATGCCTGTTGCACTTATCAAGAGGAGGTGTTGATCACTCTGTGTACACATAGATATTCTTGTCTCTAACTGAAATGGAACTTGCTCTATAAGTAAACCTATGAGTTTGAATAAGAAGTGTCCATATAGAAAATAAGAAGAGAACAGATTTTCATACTAGCTTTCCTACTAAATTTCTTAAGTTCTCCCTTAGTACTGAGATAGAAAAAGTCAACCATATTTTTCTTCCAAAGTAAATGGTGCAACTTTGATAAACACCTTTGTTAAATTATACAAATGTTCTCATAGAGTAGCTGTTGTTCAGCATCTTCCTTCCTATGGGCCCCAGAATTACTGGGGTAGTTTGATGGATTTAAGGATGGCAGAAGGAGGTAACCGACCACCACCATGTGCGTCCCAGCAGAATTGAAGACCTTTTTACATAAAGCTGGCTATATACCTTTATTTATTCTTTCAGACATCCAAAATCATACTAAAATGCCATTGGCTCCCACATTCAAAAGCAACTAGTAATTGGGCTTCTGGTTTTTAATCAACTCGACACCCCTTCAGAGTGACTAGTTCCTAGAGAATAAGTCTATGGAGATGTAATTCTACAATTTGTTAGAAATAGCCTTCTCCGGGGGGTTATTTTTCTATTTCTTTATCGATCTTAGGAGAGAAAGTTACATTCCTGCCACTGCATTTTGAATACTAGGTAGAAAGTAAGATGGCTGCTTGGAGTAGTTCCTTTTAAAGGCTTTTAGACTTAGTTTAAAATTTCAGTTTTCCTTATGGGTTGCATGATATTGCTATGACAAGAAGTTGTTAGTCTATAGCCCTGTTCCAGTTTGATCTTGAAGAAACCATTAGCTCTTATGCGTTTCTCTTCAGACAGAAAGTATGCAGTGAGGCATTTTCCCTGCATCAATCTCTGACTAAAAACTGCAGCTTTAACTTCCAGTAAGTTGTACCCGTGTGAGTCTCCTTCAGGCCACATTCTTGTGTGTAATGAGAAGCCTTTTTCAGTATAATAAATGAAGTTTCTGTTTTCAAATACAGTGAAAGGTTATTAGCTATTTAAAAGTTGTTTATTTTTCACACCATCACAGATAGTTAACTAAGTCCTGATTTGTGTCCTTTATTAGGTCCCTCGGTGCTCTCTTGTTGTTATGAATTCCTCAGATTCATTTCCAGTTTATGTGAATTAGTGGAATATTTGGAGCATGAATAGTTGCGTGTACATTTTGTGTGCCAAAATTAGATTGAGGTTCTTTGTTGGAAAACAAGTTTTCAGTAATTAATAAAAACCTAGCTGCCTAATCTTTGTTTAGAATTGCTGTTTCAGCCTCTTGGATTGTGAAGTAAATCTAGACCTCACCTCTAAAAGAGTGGATTTTGTTCTGTAGATGGTGCAATCTCTTTCCTCAACCTGGGGCTCCTTGTACGGAGTGTCAATAACAAGGGATGTAGGGACTATGGAGTAAGATATGTTCAGCCAAATACTGCTTCCAGTCCCTTAAACCACCTTCTGAAGGGAGCTGATGAGTGGCACATAACCAGAGGATGAGGTTATTTGCACCATGTGGCCTAAGTGGCTCTTACAGAGTTGTTTCTTGATGCTGAAACATATGCTCACCTTTTCACCCTGCTTTCTCCTCTGAGGTGTGCGTCAGCCCGGTGTCAACAGGAGGCAGAGTTGGGTTGTGTGTCTCTCTGTTGTTGCGTGTCGCTTAAAAGACTGCGGTGAGATGATCAGCAGATCGACAGCTTTAACACATCACAGACAAACAGCGACAATTAAGCTTTCAGTGGCTGTAGTTCAAACAAGCTTGAACGACAGCAGGCTGAGGATGTCGGTGCTGTAGCCATAGGTGTACAAGCTATTCATTGACCATTGCTACTATCGCAGTTAAGAGGGTGCCAGTCATCTTTCTTCTAAACATACAATAGTGACTTCTGCTCCTGGTAGGACACAGTCTGACCTTATCACATAAATCTGCAGTGATTAGTTCTGCCAGGAGAATCAGTAGCTTCCAACTGCCTTAGACATATGGCCTTCAAACGTCAGATATATGGAAGAATGGCTGTGTTGCCACAAAAGAAAATTATCTCGGATTATTGCTGGAAAAAAAAACAATGAAAGTTCTTCTCTGAGGTTTGGCCTAGTTAGAATGCTGATTTTTCTTAGAAATTCAGTCCCAGATATAATTAAAACGTCATCAGACTTCTGCATCATAGAAGTCTGTGTAAGGTTGAGCACACAGCCAAAAGGAAATGTGTTTAAGAGCTTTCATAACACAAGGTCAGCCTGAGATCTTCTTTGATCTTTACTGGATTGCTTTATAGACAACCTATTTCACAACTGCATTTAGTCATCTGCCATCGTGATAGAAAGCAGATTTGGTCTATGCCTGGTAAAATGGTAAGCAGGTCACAGCACAGGATCATGGAACGGTGTCGTCTTATGGACATTCCCTGTTTAGGTCCCTTCTGCAACTTCATGACAATTTACAAAGATGTCAAAGAGCATCCTTTCCCAGGTAAATAATTAAAAAAAAAATTTTTTTTTCCTTGTTTCCGTGAAGAAAAGGAGAAGGTCCATAAGGAGAATTTTAAAACTAATGGGATTATGCTTGCTAAGGAAAAAAAAACATCAAGTAGGAAAGTGAGATTTTGGAAAATTCCAATTGTGGTGGTTTGGAAGCTTCCATAACTATAAAAATATATATTTTTCTCACTTAACTCAGAAGCTGGTTATGCAAGTTTTAGCTTGTCTCAGACTGATGCTTTCTGTGGTCAATACAGAGACACAGGCATTTCCAGAGGATAACTCCTCCCCTCCTAAAAGCAAGTCTAAAATGAGCAAGGTCCAGAGGTGCTTTCCAAAGACCAAAATGAACAAAACATGCCTTTAAAGGTTACAGTGACAGTAAATGACTGAGATGTCAGAGTTCACACATTGTTCTGATAAGCCCAAAGATATTTTTTCTCCTTAAGTGTTGCCATCTATCTAAGCTTTCCAAGGTCCCTTTGGCCTTTCCTGCTTAAAGCCTCTGTGAGTTCCTGATTTGTTCTTTGACTAGCGAGTTGTTACCTGACCTCACAATTCAACATGTAGCCAAAAAACAAATGTGGAAAATGCAGATACTGAAAAGTAACAGTGAAGAAAAAGAAGAATGAGTACTTAAAATCCCAGAGTGACTTGATGAAGACATTGAGCCCATCACATAGAAACGTGAAGGTGGAATGTGCTAAATTCAGGTACAGATCTGGATGTTTAAGTCAATGCTGGACTCACAAAAAATAGTTTGTGAAGGGGACTTAATTTCTCATTGACCTTCCAAGCTCTATAATAGCAAGAAACACCTATCAGAGAGTCAGGCTGGTAGGGTAAAAAGAACACATTATTCCAGCTCTTGTACCACTCCTCATTATTTAGAGGTTCATAAAGTGATATAAGACCCATTGAAAACACCCAGAAATTCCTTCATGTCAAACCATATTTGTCTGTAGGTTGGATCATCAGAACAGACTTCCGCCAGACATTGAAGAGACAGTGGGAGTAGCAAAGGCTGAGTAATGACTCAGGCTTTGGACAAGGATAGTCCTACACTTTCCTAAAGTTTTCACATGTACCTCTTGGGAACCATGGACTCGGACATTTCAAAGTTCAATTCTCGAGTGAGGGGCTAAAAATATCTATAAGTGTTCTCTACCAAGCCAGCTTCTCTCGTGGGCATAATTTCTTCTTCTCTTGCTACTATACTTCTCTGTCTTTCTCCTATCTAACCCTCTCCCCTTGTCTGTCCCCTATATGTGACACCAATCACAAGATATCCTTCCTGCCTTCATCTCTCGTCTAGTCCCCAGATCTGCTGTCCTTCTACTATCTTCTGACCAACACTGCTTTCCCACACTCCTGACTCTCCTGGTCTACTCTTTGAAGGAACTCCCAGACTACATTCTTGACATTTCCAAGTCAGGCTACTTCCTCTTTTAATCGAATTTTGAATTTTTATTCCAAAAATGAGGACACGAAGCTTTCTCTAAATGCCTTTTGCACATGAGTTGGGGATATCAGATGTAAGATGGGCTCATTCCAACCTCAGAATCAACCTTCCGAACTGTTTTTTCTGAAGCTTCCTAAAAAATGAGCTCTGAGATGGCCTCAAAACATGAAGATTTTAAGTTTGGAGTATTAGGATGGGAAAAACTTAAAAGCTAATAAAAAAAGAATCAGATAGCTTTAATGTAGAGATCTTGTTATCTGCACTGCCCGTAAAGTTCCTATCACATATATTGCAGTTGTTGCTGGATGCCTTGGGATAATCTCCAAGTATCAGATTAACTACACTACCAAATATGCAAGCAGAAGAGATTTATGTCAGTAGGAAATAGAAGTTGGCCCTCACCGTGTAGGAATGTTCTTAGGAAGGGAGGATCAAGGAATTTTTCCTAGTCAGACCATGATCTGTTGCGTGATTATTCTAATAAAAAAATTCTCTCTAAATCTCTGACTAGTCCAAAGGGTTGAAGTTAAGTATGGTTGAACAAAGAAAAAAATCCTTTAATTCTGTGCTGATTAAAAAATTAACTTGGACTTACTTTATGGACATATACAACCTAAAATGATATGAGTACAGTTTTCTGAAGCTTAAAGCATGAAACAGAAACCTCAGTAACTATACAGTTCATGTTTCAAGCAGGCAACATGGAGGTAAAAATGTGATGCTCATTTTATAAACCTCTGCAGGAAGGTTAATGAGAATGTAATGAGAAACTCCTCATTGCAGCTGTGTTTAGAAGGGAGTGTGAAGAGGTCACTAAACTATACATCAAGCTGGAAAGTCTTGCCAGGAAAACATGCATTTCTGGAGTTGATATGGCAGCATGCAGTGTCTCAGCGTTGTAGTATATGGAACAAATTCTGATGTCCATGCGCAGTTTTTAATCATTCTTTACTCAAAAATGCCACAGAATTAAATGGGAACAGTGCCAGAACAAAGGCTGAGTTATAGCTGGGATTGACAGTGGTTTACTATTTCAAATATGACTATTCCAAGTATTCCAAAATTCACATATAACCGTGACGTTTGGAAAATTGTTGGTCTCCTGAGGCTGCAAGGCAGGGTTAGTGTCCCAGGTTCAAGGTTATTTAAACAATTGATTCCAAAGTGCCCCTCTCTTGTACCCGTGAAGTAGCACGCAAAGCCACGTGATCCTTTGTTTTATATGTACAACTAAGGCTCAAACCTCGGCTCAACCTTCCCCAAAATGAACCAAGGCCTTTTGGATATGTCTCAAGCATATAACAGCCATAGTCTCTTAGGCAAACAGGTGGTGGGAAGGGGCTCACATAGAAAATTTCTCAAGGTTTAAGTTAGAAACTGAAGGCCAACCAGGAAAAATGAGCCAAAAGAATCATCACAATGATGTTGAGGCTTAGTGTCTGTTGAAGAGCAAAGGAGCTCCACACATGCACTGACTCAGTGCCTAGGAGCCTCAAAGAGACATGCTGCTTCCCATGATGCTAAGCTAAACTTCATCTTTGGGGGCTCTGGAGGACCTGTGGTATTCCTGCCTCCTGCCTAATGGGGCTCATCTGAGAATCATAGAATGGTTGGGGTTGGAAAGGACCTTAAAGATCATCCAGTTCCACCCCCCTGCCATGGGTAGGGACACCTCCCACTAGCCCAGGTTGCTCAAAGCCTCATCCAGCCTGGCCTTGAACCCCTCCAGGGATGGGGCATCCACAGCTTCCCTGGGCAACCTGTTCCAGTGCTTCACCACCCTGACAGTAAACAGTGTCTTCCTAATATCTCATCTAAATCTGCCCTCTTCCAGGTTAAAACTGTTACCCTTTATCTACAACTGCTCAGAAAGCACGTACATCCGTGTCTGGAGCCATGGGTCACCTGGACTGGGTGATGATTGAAATGTGCTGTGCCTACTTTCTGGCCTGCAAGCTGGATTTCTCTTCGAAGGGAATGAAAAAAATGAGAATAGAGGAGGTCATAAGGAAGGTCCTAGGATTTATATAGATTTCATCCTGATGCTGTGTTGAATTATATGTGCACCCAGAACTGAAAGCTTGGAGCATACAAAGTTCTCACAGTGTAGCTATAACCCCAGACGTCAGTATTTTTGGATGTAAAATATTATTTCAAGGTGCTTGAAAATCTATATACAAATTTGTTTTATTTTAGGAATACTTTCCAAGGAAATTAGTGCTGATGTAGTAGCTGGGATTATAGTGGCTGGCTCCTGACTAACAAAGCTGAGTATAAACAAAGCACAGCAAGTCACCAGGTTGTGTAGATAATGAATCCCTCATACAGAACCCATAGAATGAGCTCTTCATAACGCTTCCAGATGCTTCTCAGATGCTTTCTGGGGTCAATGTAACGTATAGAGGACATCAGTGTAATGAGAGATCAGGGAGCTCAGGAGCAGGGACTGAGAAGGTGTATGGTGCGAGAGGGTGCTCTAGAGGCAGAAGAGAAGAGGACGGGTAGATTAATTGCATTTCCTTGTTTTCAGAAGGTGAAGTTTGTATTACACTGCGTAGCAGTTTTTGTGTTCTCCTAAGCTCTGTATTAACAAAGTTCAAAGAAATTCCATGAAAGTATAGTTAAGACTGCAGAAATTTAACAGTGTATCTGCTCTGAGGTTTTTTAGAAGTCTCTTGGAGGAAGCTTGATATTCTAAGACATTTCAAGAAAGCGTTTTGTTTGTTCTGAGTTCTAACCAGTCACACAGTCACTGAAGAAAAATCATATTTGAACTCCCATGGCTCTTTCAAGTCCATCTAGTTTAAGAATTACAAACAATGGAAAGTTAAAAGTCTGCGAATAGTGAGAATTACAGCAGTCCCTGGCTGTTATGTAATGCATATTTTAATTGGGAAAAAAACAGTACTGATATTTATCATAACTGTATGTTTATATATTGTGGTTAGCCAACTGTGAAAAATATCTCCATGAGCTATTTCCTTTCTCTGTCATGGTTTGTGAAAAGCCTTCTGGAATATTTTAGACAAGAAATATGAAACTACTTTTTTACATATTCCATTAGAACGATTTCCCCAGTCCAAGAAAGTGGTGGAGAAGAACTTGAATGGGGAGCAGGCTTAGCTAGTCAGATGTTGGCTGGCTTGTGTTAGATATCTTGGACAAAATCTTGACAACTTTGCAGAAAAAAGATATGCATATGCGAAAAAATAGACTAGTGGAGGAATTAAAGATGTGAAGCATTCTCCATAGCACGTAGGAGTTCTACTACTGGTGGTGCAGCCATCTTTGGCTGATGAAGCAGAAAGTCCATAGTGCAAGCAGATCTTTTTTCTTTTGACTAGCTTTTTGGATTTGGCACAAAGAACAGGCTTTACTGACATGCCGTGATTGATACTGTATTTGACAGCAATAAAACTCCCTTCACTTTCTCCTCTCTCTCTCTGCATGAGTGATGACTGTAATGACTCTTTGTTCTTTTGTTCACTCCTCAAATTGCGACTTGCAGTTGCCAAGTTGCTTTGCACCTGATTTGTCAAAAGAAAATCTTCTCCTCTACCACTCAAACCTAGCAAAGGAAATAATCTGAGGCTGGTTCAGTGGTTTCCAGAAGAACACAGAATCTTTATAGGTTGTGTGTTATTTCCTTGCCCTCTTCACTTACCTGTTTTATTTTTCTGATGGCTCCTCATCCCATTTCCTCTCTCAGTTCTCCATGTCTTCGTGGTAGATCTCATTAAATGTTTGGAATGAGAGGGATGTGCCTGCTAAGAAATAAAATAATGCTTTTGGACCTGCACATCTGCCCCATAGCATTTATTTTACTTCTCATTAAACATGTCAGAGTCTGTAAAGTGAATTGTTTTACTTTGAGCAGACTCCCCTGCTGGGAAAACGACAATATGCAGAAATGACACTTGCAGCTTCTCAGCTCTCCCCAGATGACACCCTTCTCACAGTAACATGAGTGGCAGGGTTTCCAGATGTCACTGTCTCCAAAGGAAATAAGAGCTTCTGCTTTACATGACCCACAAGATGTGTTTCGCTTCAGTGCGTGCTGCTGTGCCAGGAGTGCAGTATCACACCAGTACTGTATCCCACAGCCTTAAGGATGACAAAATATAGGACTATAAAGAAAATCTGTAGTGGGTGACCTACAGTTCGGTGGTTCAATTCATATTACATTGAATCTCAGCATTTGAAATCAATTAAGGAGTGACTGATTATATCTAAACCCTGGATAATCTTTCCAAGAAAAAACAAAATACTTCATTAAAAATAAATACCTGTGCTCTCTGAAGCTGTGAAATTAAGAAATGTTTCCTGCTACAGAAAATGCAAGATATGTGAATGCCATATACTAGATGACCTGAAGAGTGTACAGGAAAAACACAATTTGTGCTCAGGATGAGGTCAGCTTAAACTGTCCACAATAACTTACTTGTCAAATGTGGCATTTGCACACTAAAGTGATATATTTGGTTGTAAAATTACGGTAAAGACATGCAGGCGTTTTTTGTTCAAGTCACTGAATTTGCAAACAGCTAGGAGAAGGTGAATCTTCCTGTTTCAAACCTTCCATACAACTTCATTTGGCTTTTCTCTAGTGACTGTGTCAAGGCTGTCTTGGTTTACTGACACTGATGAGTGCACCTGACATACATTTCAGGAAAAAAAATTACAGATTTGTTTCCTACAAAGCAGTGCACAGTTTCAAGGCGCCATTATGTCTCCATATTCCACTTAGAATGATCTAAATATTTACTGGGCACATCCCTCTGAGCCCATTTCGAGAGTTACCCACAAGCATGGACTTCAGAGGGCAGATTTTCTCCATTCCCTGCCCAAATTCAAGGGTAGTTTGGTCACTTACCAACAGGTTTCCTGGCTTTTGAAAAGGCTGAAGGTTTAGATGTGTCCATGTCCTGGGTGCAGCTGGGACAGGGTTAACTTTCTAAAGAGTAGCTAGCAAGAGGCTGTGTTTTGGATTTGTGCTGAGCAGAAAGCTGATAACAGTGATGTTTTGTCATGGTTTCTAAAGCCACAGGGACAGTTTTTGCTAAACACCTGGAGGGCTGAGGCAGGGACAGGGAGAGTTTCACTCACCACTTAGGGTCACAGGCAAGAAACCCACATGACTTGGGAAGAACAAGAAAACAAATGAATTTATTAACTATTTACAACAAGAAGCAAGATACTGAGAGAGAGAAACCACATCTCAGAAAGGCACTTCTCCCCCACCCCTCCCTTCTTCCCAAGGCCCAAAGGCTTTGTTCTGTCCCTTCTCCCCCCGGCGGCGCAGAGGGACAGGGAATGGGGGGTGCAGTCAGTCCCCGCTCCTTCCTCCTCGGGGGAGGGCTCCTCACAGTCTGTCCCGGCTGCAGCGTGGGGTCCCTTCTCACAGAAGAGACCTCCTCCAGAACTTATCCGGTGTGAGTCCTTTTCCAAACGGGGC
>NW_010109330.1:0-688 GCF_000699245.1 Pterocles gutturalis
ATTATATACTTAATTTATATTTATATATTTATTTATGTGTTACCTGATCATCAATAAGCTTTAAAGAAATTTAAGCTAATAGGCACTAACTTCCAAATAACATAATAAAAAATTCTTTTAGTGCCTCAAAGGAGGAAAAACTAAAATTAAGCCTGTGCTCCACTTTTGTCTCTCTCTGTTGTGTTTTTTTTTTTAATGACATACCACAGGAATTAAGAGTAATTTAAAAAAGTTATTCCTGTACCAGAATTAAACAAACAAGGCAAAATGCTACATTTACATAAATTCAATAGAAAGTCTGATAAAGAAATCTGCATGCATAGTTTCTGTGGTTTATATACACAGAGTTTACATGGAGACAATAAACAGACTACACTCTGTTCTCTGTAAGGTGGTTTATATACATATGTGTTTTAATGTGTAGGAGGCTGGGATGAGGAAGGAGACAGGGTAAGAAGACAAAGCCTTCTGACTGACTCAGATAAATTACATGCTTTTTTACATGGATGTTGTGTCCTGTAGCTAGAGGATATGTGACAGTTGCTTGTTCTGCAAGATTTCATTTGTCCTTAGTTCAGATTGTGGGGTTTTTTTTGTAATTGGTGGGTGCTAACCTATACAACAATCTACAGGTTTATTGCTTCTCTGTTAAGAGTCTACCTGAGACAGGGGGATTTAAAGTTAACAA
>NW_010109331.1:0-223 GCF_000699245.1 Pterocles gutturalis
AAAGCTGCGGCTGAGGGGGGGAGGGACGGTGCATGCGCACTAAAGCTGTGCTGACGCGCGTATTGTGTTGGCAGGCTCTGAGCTGGGCGCGCGCCGGCCGGTCGTTGATCTCCTCAGGGAGGTGTCACCTTACACAGGTGACGGCTAGTTGTTCCCTTGAGTGTGTGTCGCTCAGGGTGTCCCGCTCGTTAGGGGTAGGCTGGGGGGGGTGGGGAGGTTTGGG
>NW_010109331.1:256-2543 GCF_000699245.1 Pterocles gutturalis
TTCTCAGCTTTATACCTGTGGTAAATTCGCGGGAGGCCGGGCCTAGGGGGAGCTCCTCCACAGCTACTGCCTCACCGCGGGCCAGGCTGGGCCAGGCCATCTGGTGGAAGGGCCCGTTAGAGCGTTCTGGAGCGGGTACCAAGCGGTGTAAGAGGGAGGCTAAACTCTCTTCGAAGAATTTAAAATAGTGTTGAGTCCTGGGGGTGTGGGAGGAGGCCGAAGTCCAATGCACATGCTCTGAAGTGAGGGATTGGGGGGCATCTGGGGAAACATTAACCTGAAGTTCTGCTGTCATTTGGTGATAAAACAGGTTAGAAAGTGCCTTGCAGAAAACAGCTGAAGACTGTATAGCTGCAAACGACAATGCAAATTCCCATTTTTATGGTTGATGCCTTTACAGACCGTCCATTTTCTGGAAATCCTGCAGCAGTTTGTCTGCTTGAAAATGTAAGTTTAAAAAATAACCGTTTTATGAGGGACTGCAGGGGCACGTACCATTCTGTACTTGACCTGGACACTTACCGATGCGTTAGACTTTGCTTCCTTGATTCAGGAGTTCTGTTTGCAAGCATTGTTTTGCTGTTGCTGCAGAATACAGAGAAATTAGCACAGGGATACTCTTTCCATCAGAAGGATTTAATTCAAGGCATGCTTTGTATTTCTTGTGGGTGTTTACTTTTTTTTTTTTTTAAATGAATATACCAGTTTTATTGTCAGTTGAGTAAAAAACAAATGGCTTGATTTCATAAGCCAATGAATTCAAAATAAACTCTCTGAAAGGGAATGCTATAACACAGAATCAGTACTCAGTAGTTTTTGAATGAAGTGTTAAAGTGGTGTGGCGTTTTTGTGGGTTTTCTCCCCCTTTTTCCTTTTCCTTCTATGGAAGGAAAGAGGGGCAGTGTAGACCTGGATCTGGGTCTCTCACTGTCAGTGTGTCAGGTTCAGCGTTAGCCAAGTTTAAACAGCCAGTTTTTGTTCAAAGTTGCATGGTAGTTTTAGGGCAATTGACAGTAGTAATCCTCCTTGTCAAGGTGTTCTGAAGAGTTTGTTCTGTTCAGTTGTTCTGAACAGAACTAATTGGTGCACTGTTGACAATTTCTACCAAAACCTAATTATTAAACTGAATCAGACAATTATAGGCCTTATATTATTTGTATAACACTTAATGAAAATTGTAAGCATGAAAACATATGTAGAGCAGTCAATGGCAACAGCTGATGACTTGAATCCTTTCTAAATGTTTGTAAGCCTATCCAGAGCTCATGCAACATAGCCTACTGACCAGATCAGCTAAAGTTATGACTAAGAACATCTTACTTCAGAGGTATTTTTAGCCCCCTAAAATCTAAGTACTCCCTCTCAGAATGAACTTACTTTAAAACAATGAGCTTCTATTATATTTTTATATTAATTTTACTTTATTACATTAATATGTTATGAGGACAGCTTATTTGCATTTTACCTTTGGAGTGCTGAGATTTTACAGTGCTTGGGGCTAGAGGCTCTAGTGTCAAAGCTGAGATTCAGTTAAAGCAGAGATTCTAATGCACAATTGTATTTTTAGCTTCAAGAAAGTATGGTGCAGCTAGCTGCAATATTTCTGCTCTCTGTTCCCTTCAGAGTCTCAGCAGATGCTTTACAAAACCTGTTGGGAGTAATGCAAAAATGGCAAAACAAGCCCTTTCTGTGTTTCGGAAGTGCCACAGGATGGCAGTATTTCAGTAAAGTTCTATTATTTTTAATAACATTTTGGTTGGTCGTTGTTCTGGTTTAGTATCTTTGGAGTAATTGACCATTAAAACTATTTTCCTGGAATAAAGGAGGCACACTTGTTACTGTAAGAAGTTAGAATGTTGTTTAATTTTATAGAATTCACTCTGCAAACGCAGGTCTATAGTATGCATCAGTATTTGTTTCATATCTGTAGTATGGGATTGTTGGCTGAAAAGGATTAAAGTTATTAAGGGAAATAAGTAAAGTTAGGAGGGCAAATTCTTATCTGTCAGAGGTTGAACTTGACCAAGTCCGCACAGTATGCTGTTTCATTTGTGTTTCAATATTTTAAAGACCAGATCTTCAAACCTGGCCAGTCAGCATAATTGTGGGGAAAGAGCAATGGAATAAGGGTGAAATAGAATTTTATACAGTTGCTACAGCTCATGTATCCTGGGATCAATGTTCACAAGTTTAAATCTGCAGACAGAGCAGAATATAGTGAGCTCCAGCATTTTTGTTCATAGAATCATAGAATCTTGGAATGGCCTGGGTTGAAAAGGACCACAGT
>NW_010109332.1:0-431 GCF_000699245.1 Pterocles gutturalis
GGTGACATTCCAAAATACTTGCCTTCCAGCCAGTTTGTGATCACTTCCAAAATCCCTGGAAAACTGGGGCTCCCTCTCTGAGCCTGCTGTGTGATCAAGGAGACCCACTTACTCCACGTGACACCAGCTGCATAATGTGTAGAGGGAGCCTACCCCTTGTCCTATTGCTACAGGCCCTGTTAAAAAGTTTATCCTCATATTTCTTATAAGCCCCCTTTAGGTACTGAAACGCCACAATCAGGTCTCCTTTGAGTCTTCTCTTCTCCAAGATGAACAACCCCAACTCTCTCAACCTCTCCTCACAGGGGAGGTGTTCCAGCCCTTTGATCATTTTCGTGGCCCTCCTCTGCCCACTCCAACAGGTCCATGTCCTTCGTGTGCTGAGGATTCCAGAGCTGGACACAGTATTCCAGGTGTGGTCTCACCAGAGC
>NW_010109333.1:0-754 GCF_000699245.1 Pterocles gutturalis
GTGTGTTTGTTGAACAATTTTCAGTCAGTTTAAAGTGCAGCATATTTGTTGACCAAGGTCTTCTAGAAACATTCCCTGAAATATTAGAAGTTGTGACCTTTTCCATTAATTCAAGATTTCACACACTAGAATTTTAGCTCAGCTCATTAGTGACATTAACTGTAGTTAAAACTATGAACTGATCTAAACAGATTATTAGTTTTACTAAGAGTGAATTAATATATGTTAATAAAAAGTTTACAACTATATTGGGAAGCAGCATCTCATACTTCAGGGGTATCTTTCAGAAAAAAAATATTTGTTTTAAATACGCTGCACAATGGCACAAATTTTGGGGAAAGGGAGAGAGTGAGGATGCATGTAGAAAGCTTAAAACTTTGGTTCTGTCTTTTTTTAATTTAAGGCAACATGAATAAAATATAGACACTTTCAAATATTTTTCTAGGATTCAAAATTGACAGTTTCAATTTCTGCATATAGTGTTTTTAAAATTAAAATGCCAAACCAGTTGCTTAAGATGAAAGAAATAATATAAGCTACATGCCTTGAGATGAAGACTGCTGAAATTGAGAAAAGTAACCAAATGGGCAGATGCAGTTATGCATTACTGGTTTCTTTGTTTCTTATAGTTCATGGAATAAGACTTATTTCAGTAGCATGAAAAAAATCTTTCATTAGATTAAAACCATATTGCACTAGATGCTGCAAAACACACAGTAATCCATAACCTTGTTCTAGACAGTTTATTATCTAA
>NW_010109333.1:880-1151 GCF_000699245.1 Pterocles gutturalis
AAACAATCCCACGTACAAAAGCCATTATACCCAAAACACAAATACATAGATGAAGATGTAAAAATCACTGACATTAAACAGAATCAGCGCTTCTACTTTTTACATAAGAAAAATTAACCTGTTAACGTAGTACCTCAAAACTGTTCTATCCTTACCTGGGTATGACCTCCATGCTACCATCAGGGGAGAAATTCTATTTTGAGTCTCCAAACCACCTGAAGGTCTAAGACACCTTGAACTAGAGAGTCATCAGCATATTCACTTAAGCTCC
>NW_010109334.1:0-8151 GCF_000699245.1 Pterocles gutturalis
AACACAGCCTCTTCCTAGCTATTATGAAGTTAACTTTTTCTCAGCTTAACCCAGGACAGGAATCATGCAACATACCTGTCTCTTGGCTTTGTGTTTGAATTATGGAAGGAGATCACACTTCCTACAAGTGTTGTTTGCTACTGCTTAGGTTTAAGCCTTATAAATTGACTTGAGAAAGATTTGTGCATCGAGAAATGCTATATTTTCATGTAGGAGATTGAAGAACAAGTATTACTTTGCCAGGTAATGGCAAAGGGAAAGAATGGCCATGACTCAGATGGGCTGGGGAAGGAAAGATGCAAGGTCTGTCACAGCTGATATAAAGTTTATGTCACAGACCTGACATAAAATGCTTTAAAAATGGGCATGACATAAAAGTTGATATAAAATGCCTTTGCATTCACCTTGCCCTGGATGCAGACTCAATGCACTTGTAGGAAGGGATACCCTATTTCATAGAACCATAAAGTCTGAATGCTACACTGGACAAGAGGAAACTACTGAAGCAGATATCAAATGAAAGACCATCCTTCCCAAATTCTCATATTGCCTCCTGCATGGATGAGCGGAAATGGCCACCAAACAAAGATTCTGAAACCTTCTGCAAGCCTGAAAGCAGTAAGAGTTGTGATTCTCTGGTTATTCTTTTCTTGGTGGCCAAGACTGACACCAGTTTCAAAAAGGAAAGTTATCTTCATACCATTTCCTAAAGAAGCTGTGGTTTGGACTTCATTTACTTGCGCAGACACTGCATGCTGGAGCCTTGACACCATACCTACAAAGAAAACCTGTTAAACGTCACAATTGGTAGAAGTCTTCCGAAATCAAAGAAAGTACAGGGAAACTAATACCTCCTTCTCCCTGCCATGTTACAATGATCCAGGTAATGACAGATTTCCAATACTGAATATTCAGCAGCTGCTGAATCACTTCACAGGACTGAAAATTTTCTATGCTTAAAGGCTGGTCAAGCAGAGGTATTTCAAGAAGAGGCAGTACAATATCAAAAAGCACTGTACAGCAAAGGAAAGCAACTATATTGATTGTGAATATGTTAGATCAAGTTCCACCTACACTCTCCCAAAAGGTGTTTCAATATTTAGAGTGTTTAGTATTCACAGAGATTCATCATAATGCTGAGAAGTCCAGAAGCCTAAGCCAAAGCCAATCAAGCAGAAAGAGCATATAGCATTACTGGCCAGTTGGGCTGATGGTAGTGTATAAGCTCGGCAATTGATTCAAAACAGTCAATTTCAGCAAGGTAATACTTGTTCTCTGGGGTTTTGCGCCACATGGTAATGCTTGACTGTTCCTTTTTTACTTCTAAAAAACATCACAAAGTGCAGTACATGTCAAAGTCTTGCAAAGTGCCTTCCAGCCCATGAGTTAATAGATTAGTTAATTGCTGAACAAACTGCAACACTCCAGCTGGTCAAATAACTATGTAGTAGATATCACCAGGAAGACTGTTACATTTGCCTCAGCCTTCTTTCCCTCCCTTAACACCTGCTGTCTGTGTAGTACAGGTTCCTAGCACATTGGAGATTTCTGCTGCATACTTTAATATAGTCTGATGGTTAGTATTGTCTCCCAACATTTACATCTAGAACAAAAGACTTTCATATAGTGTCCTTGCAATGATTCTACCTCTAATTTTGACCACCTTCTCTTCCCCTTCCCCTTCCCCTTCCCCTTCCCCTTCCCCTTCCCCTTCCCTTTCCTCTTTCCTCTTTCCTCTTTCCTTTCCCCTTCTCCTTCCCTTTCCCCTCCTTCTCTCTCACTCTTGAGACTCTGCTATTCCTTTAGATTATGTGCCTGCTACATGTACACGCCTATGTTTAGATGAGGCAATTCTGGACCTTCAGTCCTCTGTTCAGGGAGCCACTGTCATATATGAATTCAAATAACTGTTATGACCTGAATGTGCCTGAGGTTCATTTTTAACACAATGTAGAGATTTTGCTGATGGCCAGTCACACCAAGAAGCATGCCCATAGCACGCTTATAGAAATGGTACATGTTCTTTGGATACCCACTCATAAACCTTGGTGAATACAGACACAGTGTAAACTAGATTTCCAAACCATAAAACCACCTACTTTTCCCTAAACAAATACATAAATAAAAAGTTACAAGGAACAATGAGGTTGGGATTAATTTCAATGAACTTTAGGCTTTTACATTGTAATGTCCACAAGGGAGAGAATGAGATGTGACTCATCTGACCTTCTTTAAGGACTACATTAGGAAAAAATGAATTATGCCTGAGAAATATTTATTTCTCTCAACTAGAAAGAGGGTCTAGGTAAATGACTGTGGTATCCCACTGTAAATGTTTAAAATTAGGTGAGTTGTACCCCAGCCCAGACATGAAGCAAGTAGTCTGCAATTTTGTTTTGGGGCACAGATACAGATTTATAACTGGGGAGATGGAGAGTTGTTGACCCCATCTCCTTCCTCGTGTCCCCTCCAGAGACAGTACATGTTATGAGACCCAAACACTGCCATATACATCCCATCGGAATAAAAGCTCTATCCATCACATTCAGTTCCTTTACATAATGCATTATACTGATGCATTTTCTGTTGCCAAAGCATTTCTGAATGACTGACTAAGCAGAAATATTTTCACTGCACTCTATTATATTTGGACTATTTTTAGTCTTTATGTGGTACTCCAGTCCTAACTTTCACTATCCACTTTTACTTCTGTTAATGGTTTACTATACTGGGCTGGAAAATCCGTTATTCAGAGTTCATTTAACAGCTTCACCTCTAATGTGCTAGGAATGTCTATTGCAGGGAGGAAAGAAGACATCTAGAACCACACACACAGGCCAAACTTCATTGCTGTGAAGTTCAAAGGAAACTTCATGTCCCCTTAAAGTTAACTGGCATCAGGAGTATCCAGTACCTTTTGGACTGGGACACAACTGCCTTTCTCCAGTGATTTGCCCTACTTGAATTTCATTCCTGAATCTATGGTGCAGGTCTAGAGGAAAGGACACTGAGCCAAGGCTCCCAAAGGATTGGGTTATGTCAAAGTTGCTAGTGGCTGAGTGCCAATAAGCCTGGCTGTGACAAAGCAGAGAGTCACAAGAGGAAAACTTGTTTACACAGCACATCCAAGAGCAGAGCATGGCTGAGGCTGGGTCTCCTCCAGAAAGGTATGTAGACAAGTATTTCCATTTTAGAGGTGCATCATTTGTTCATTTATGTAGAAGAGCCACTAACACATCCAGGCATTTTTGGAGATCTGTTTATCAATACCAAGTTAGCACAAGAGTTTCTAGCACTGTAATACTACAGCTATTTGAAGAACATCAGCATCCTCTAGCTACACAGTATAGCAAAGACAGCAGAAACAGAAACATTTCCATGGTTTTTCATATAAAAGCAATAAAAAATATGTAGGACTTTGGATGGAGCAGCTGCTCAGACTGGGCATAGGAGATATTACCAGCATACTGACTGCACAGAGAAATACTGGGCTTATTATTCATAGGCTGATTTCTGAATAAGACACAGCAGACACATGACAAATGCCAGACATTGTAAATACTTTCAACACTGCTTTTCAAACCCAGAGGATAGACTTGGGGCTTGTCCTGCATATGTGATTTTAGGCCATGAGATAAAAGGGAAACCACTGCTTCCTCTCATCCAGTAGCTCTCCTTGCGCTGAAATATCTGGGTCCACTCTATGACTCTGACTTTTTACAGTAACTCCTTAGAGGAGGATCCTGATGCCCTAAAGTTCTGCCAGGAGCTCTACCAGAAGTAGTTTGCTCTGTCTCCTATAAGACCATGACACAGCTGTCACCCTAAAGTCTGTGAGGTGCATAATTCTCCTCTAACTTTGAACCTTCATCATAATGTTTAAGTAAACTGAGAGATCCCAAATGGAGGAAACAAGCCAAACATGCTACGTCAGCTCAATTCAGGGAGCTCCAATGAAGCCTTTTTAATAGCAGTTCACTTTTATGAAGCACCCCTTTAGTGTACAAGACCGATTTGTCTCAATTACTTTTTTCTCTGAAAGCAAGTACATTCATGCCTTTAGAGGTCTGAGCAGCGATGTTGCTGATGACAATATCTACAATTATTATCATTAATATGACAGCCATATGTAGGATAGCGTTGCTCTAGGTATAGTGGACATGTAAAGTGGAAAGACAATCTCTGCCAAAGAATCTTTTGGTTCTCATGAAGACATATTCTCTATACTCACTCATGCTTAGCAATACTCTGCTCTTCCGCCAGTGTTTGTTCACTGACACTGGAATTTTCCCTGCAAAGACAAAACAACATGCTGAACTCCTGAAGAACTAGTTATGAAAAATACCCTCCTTGGGTTAAAAGTCATACTATGTATATTCTTTAAGTAGTTATGCCATGATCTAAACTAAATATTTCAAAAAGTTGGGACATATCTAATTGAATGCATTTTTTTTCTGACATGATAAACACTTATACAGCCTTCCTCCTCCACTGTGCAATGTGTTGGAAAGCCAAATGTTCTCTGCATGCCGTAACAGGCAATGAAACTACATATCCCTTTAGTGACCTTATGAAGAGGGTGCATCTACCTTTTCAAAAATTATTTTGGAAGATTTACAAAATTGCACAGCGCTAGACTTTCCAAATAAATGTTCTTAGCATGAGAGACAGTAGGAGTTCATGTGACAGAAGAGCCTCTAAAATAACCTCTTGTGCAGAAATAATAATGGTTCTTATTTATGCTGCCTTTTACAGGATACTATAAGAGTAGGGTTTTTTTTAAGGAAACCTCTGATGTTTTTCCAGTGTGGTTTACTATGAGAAAGTCTGTTATGTTTCTGTGAGATTTTCATTCAGATACTTAGGCATACATTTAATGCTTATAATGTCATGTCATCCTACTAAAAAGGGAAAGATGGATCTGATGTATCACTTCGACAGATGTCGACTCCCTTCATCCTGTACTGGACTAACCACATACATACAAAGGCACAAGAGTGCTAGCAAGGCTGATTTAATGCTGCAATGAAGAGTACAAAGATTGAAATCCCAGCATCACTGACATCAGTGGCAAAACACTATTGATTTAAATGAAACCAGGATTTTCAGCTAATGTTTTTTGCATGAATGTATGTGTCAAGAAGACAAACAATATCTGATTCTATGCCTTTCCAGAAGCTTTATGGTTGGTACTCAGAAAGTTATTTAAAAAGAAAAATATTCCAGAAATATTGCCTAATCTTTACTAGAGTGGTGAGGAAAACATTTAAGCAGTGGATAGCTGCATATTGATTCACCTCAGCTCATCATCATTCAGAGATAACTTTTCAAGTAAGTGCTTGGTACAAAACCTTCATTCCTTCAAAATAAACAGTTCACAGTTTAGCTATTGTACACAACTGCATCTTAAATTTGGTCACTTAAAACAGGAAAAGGGATCAATCAGACACTTTTTAGAATGCCGCTAACAGAAACAGTCATGATTAAAACATTTCTGCTTTTACTTGCCATGCAGAAAAATATAGAAGTAATTTGTTTTAGAAAATTACATTTCAATGAAGTACTCTGTTTGCTAGTCATTGAAATGGCTTCTTCCTCCATGATTGGTTTCATCATATGGAAGATTGAAGCAGCTGTTCAACAATACCATTCCATGCCATCTCAGTTGCTGTGATGAAGGACACCAGTGACTAATGGGTGTGAGCAGATTATCCAAGGTTAAACGCAGAAAGTCAACAGGTAGGCTCAGCACTCTTCCCGACACAATGCCAGATGCAATTGAGAAGCTAAGCTAAGTGAATATGGACAACTGAGCTACCACTTAAAGCAGCTGGCAGCATGGCATGATGGACCTAAGTTATGGGGCACAACAGGCATCTGTAGTTGCAAGGGGGTGGGCTATATGCTGTGGCCATCAGAAAAATAAATAGGGGGAATGAAGTGTATATTTGAATATGGTTGGACACAGAAAAGAAGGATTTTTTAACACAGATCTCAGCAGGGTGAGAAGAAAACTGAGAATGCATGGAAACAGGTGAAATGAGTAACTTCTGATGTTTGTTTCTACTACATTCCAGAAAACAAGATCTTCAATTTTTTCAATCAGAACTTAAAGGTTTTGTTATGATGTATGTGTGACTTGTTCTTACAGAGTCAATACTACAGAAGTCTCGGTTTCTCAAGCCAAAGGAAAAACTGTAAATGTCCCCCTTTCTCTTTATCTCTACTCCTTCATTCATCTCAGAGACCTCTACTCAGGCTCCATAAGCAGAGCTGCCTGTATCATATGCTTTTACATAGCCATAAAGAGTCCAGTGAAGGTGTTTAGGAGCATATCTCAGCTTGTTAATTTATTATGGTCTTTGAATAGCCTGGGTTGTGTGGTGCTTTTCAGCCAGAACAGTATACCAATCCTGTGAGTTATAAAGGGCAGACACTTTACCTTAAGTTAATGTTACTTTATTTGTTGGTTTCCTTGCAGTTGTAAACTTAATTGATCAATTATGAGTGAGTCAAGCAACTTTGTTCTGTTCCAAACCAGTCTGGGCATCCTCTAGCTCAAAAATTCTTCCCTTCCACATTTCTATTTAGTACATAAAATCAAACTCAGCTAGTATTCACTATGAGACAGCAAGGAATCTTATCTCCTCCAGCCAGCTCCTGTTTGTTGCACTGACTTTGTATGCACTGTACTCCTACAGCTGTTTCTCATTTAATGACTTGGGAAGAGATGCTCTTTTCTTCCCAAGCTAGATATTAATTAAAAATATTTCATTTTAAGTTGCTGAAGGGAATTTCACTACCTGAGAACAATTAAACTCTTATGTCCTGTGCAGCTTGAGGTGCCCTGTCTCTGCAGAAAAGTATTGCTAAAGCTGGGGAGAGACTGAAGAAAGAAGTGATTTGTGCCTCAGCAATTCTCACCAGTCTCCCTGCTGTCACGGCTATTGCAGTAGTAATAGTGATTGTCTAAAAATGGTTTAGTGCACACAAGAGCCACAATATTTGTGAGGAGAGAATTAATCTTTTATTCACTTAAACTAAATAGTTGGAAAAAAATGGACAGCTTCTGTATACACAAGCGCTTCTTCAGGCACATATCAAAATTAAGGCCACTGGGTACAATCTTAGTATACTAGACAGTGACTGTTGTAAATCTCACCCAACCTGGCAGCATTACTGAGGATGGTAACAAAAAATGAGTTGTACAGAAGACAATGAAGCTTCCAGAGCAAGGTTTTAAAGCTACTAAGGTAATCCTAACATAGATCCTGAAAGGTACAAGGACTGCCTGCAGCACTGTCTATGAAAATGAGATATGTGGAAGACCATGGTCATGGAATAAAAGTATCACATAGCACATACCCTTCCAAATCCCTTACTTTCCACCAGTCAGGATATTCCTCTTGCAATACATGGTATTTATTGCTTCTGACAGGTCAGATAGCTGAATTTCCTTTGGGCTCATGATTGCATTGGGCTACAGCCATTTTCAGGACTGATTTGTCTGGGGGTAGCACCTGAGGCAGGCTTCTATGTTTCAGCTTTTGAAGACAGAGGAAATAAAATTATAAGGAGATGCAGCACAGGGTACAGAAAGAAATAACATGTGACAAGTACACGATCACTTATATCTTCAGCATGTATAATGACATTAGGCAAATTAATCAAAGCTAAGAAGATGGGCACAGGTATGAAGCTTTTTCCTTATCCATTTAGAAGCGCAGCCCAGAAAGTGTTGTCCACATTTGTGAGGCAGGTGAGAACAGAACCAAGTTCCATGATAATGACACCAGAAGCAATTAGCTCTGAGTGCAGGCTGGCACTTCTGTAAGAGGAATATCTCATTACCAGGATTACATGATAGACTTGACTCCTATCAAAAGTCCGACACCTAGCTGAAGCTGATACTACTTAACAGACAGTTGCAATTCATGTGCTTTAGACACCACATGATCAAATTGTGCTTTACTATAAGTAAGAGAGATGATGTCCTGTTGAATCAAAAGAGTCCATTACGGTATTATAAAATAAATGTGTTTTTTTGGATGCCTTTAACGTTACTCACCATGAATCACAACAAGCATTAGTCAATTGTTGCTACTAATCCCTAAAAGCAAGAAGCTACATTCATTCTAAATCTTTCCCTTT
>NW_010109334.1:8222-22400 GCF_000699245.1 Pterocles gutturalis
TACGCAGGGTTAAATGAGTGTAAGTACATAACTATGGGATTCATCTTAACATAGCTTTGACCTGTGTGACATCAATCTAACCATAGACAAAAGGGCATCTAAAATTAAGGCACGGAAATGCATTTAGAAATCAAGGAAGTGTCATCACTGAGAAAATACAGACATCACAATTCTTTAAAAACAGAGCAAGCTACACATGAAATGCTGACAGCAAAGGATGATGGAAAATAAGACAGATTTAGGAGAAGAGGCTCCAAATGCCATGTATTTATAGTTGAAAACCAGTGTAATGCAATGCCATGGAAAAATGGCAATTGTCCTGAAGTGGGCTGTGATTCCTTTAAGTCAAGTCCTAGTGACCATGGCCTTGTATGTTTGCTTTTTTCCTCTTTATTGACATTTTAAAAATTAATTTAAACAAGTATAAACGAAAGAGCCGAGTGAACTCCTGATTGAGTCCACTGAGCCAGAAGACACACATGATCTCTTCCTGCAAACACACAAAGTCTCAATCTGCTCTCACTAAGCCCTAGTGGGGCTTTCTTTAAAGAGGTATCACTCACAGCAGAGTCCTCTTTGTTTGACTAGAAGTGAACCTGTTACTCATCAAATACTACTAACTGAACCCAGTAAGGGTAGTTCCTGTGAGACATATCTGACCAGTGGAAAAGAGCTGATAGCTTGAGGGCCTGTGTTAGGCAGAGCTCAAGTCTTAGACTGTCTCTTTGCTTTGCAGAACAATGACAGAACTAGAGTTCCCTGCAGTTATCAGAAAGATAGAGAAAATTATAATACAGAGATAAAGCTGTTTTCTCTTTAAAACACCTAGTGATGTTAGAGCAAGCTGATGTTCAGTAAACATGTTTATGAGCTGATATGCACTTCTGACATTTCGCTTTGGAAATATTTGGAGATTAAATTGTTCTTTCTTAATTTTGTATGTTTTGTTTGTGAAATTGTCAGACTGTCATCTTCTGATGGAGCTTTTGTCTTTCTGTATGAACAGAAGAAACTGCAAAGCATTGGACAAAGTAAATGGTATAAAGAATTATTATCACAGAAATTAGTTTTGCTTTGTCCATCCTGCCAGGGAAAAGAACCAGCCAAAGATGAGCAAAACAGATTTGCATCCCTTTGGGTTTCAATGCTGGATGTGTGTTTGTCTGTTGCAATATTCTGGATGAACTTCATCTGTAACCTGGTATAAATTAATGTCCTGATTTGTGTCCATATACACAGCTTTCCATTTCCAGCACTGGCTGAAAGCCCCAAATAATTTCCTAATAGTAACTGAGTGGATTTTATTATTTTCTTTATGTTGGCAGTGGTATTATTGTGGTTTTCATATTGATAACTCTACCACTGTCATCTAGCGAGAACTGTGGGTGAGAGTCTGAGATTCAGCTGTGGTGTGCATACAAGGAGCGGTTACTATCTGCAGAACTGCACCCCTGCTGTACAGCTGGAAGCATGCACTAGATCACTTCAGCTCCCATGAAAGTCATCCAATACATAATCATGAGAAGATACGTGTGTGCACTCCGTGGACTTCTGTCTGATCTGCTGCAGTATTGGTCTGACCTACATGAACCATTTTCCATTGCAAAGGCAGCGGATGCCAGGCACCAGCAGAGGCAAAAATGTTTCTCAGGCAGGAAGCTCCTGCTTCCTGCTGTTATCAAAGCACTGGTTCCCAAGAAGGGAGCTTTGTGTCCACTATTCTTTGTAATGGCATCACTCTTTAGGAACCAGATCCTCTGTGAGGGACTGGAGGTATAATGCTGAACTGATGAAAGGGTCAGAGGCATCAAATCCACAGAATGTAAGCATGCAAAAGTAATGCTTCGTACAAAATGTAATGTCCTTGGTCAGTTTTGCCTACTTGCAAAAGGAGCGCCTCTGGTCAGTTGAGAAGAAAGTAAGGGAGTAAGACTTGCAGAGGCTGGAGAAGTGAGTGACATGAACTGAGACAGGTGAAAGGAAAGCTAGGGGTACAGTGGTACCTCTGATGATCAAACTGAGTAGATGAAAGGTCAAAGCAAAAACGTGCTAAGAGCTTATAGAAGTAGCTCTGTGACTAAATATAGACCGTTCCTCACAATGAGAAGCTTTCTTAGCCTGATTATATCATATGGCTTAAGAAAATGTAGTCAAGTTGCACTAACCAGATGTGGTAGTTTTTATATCTGCATTTACTGAACATGTTTTAGAATACCCATCTGAAAACTGTCATGTCCCTGCTTTTTACATTTCCCTTTCAAAATATCTGCTCTGAACTCAAGCAGATAGTAAAAATAAATCACAAAGGCCTGGCAGAAGCCAGCATGTTCAGCAGCAGATTTGCATGACTGATGATCTCTCCAGATAGACAAAGCATCTCCTGATGGAAGCCAGGCAAAACAGACCACGGTATTCAAAACAAGTTACGCTGCTGCGTGTTCACAATGCTGTTACTTTCAAATCTCATTATCAGGAAAAAAAAAAAAAAGTCAAAAGCTTCTTTGTTCATAGCTTCTTTCCAAGGCTTTATTATTATTTTTCTTAAAGCTCCATTTACCAGGTCTTGTGATCTTCTGTCTCTTGATAATCTATGTGTTTCTTAAAGCCCTGGCTGTTCACACCAACCGCGTACACAAAAATTCCAGCTTTAAAAAATTTTCTGATGAACACAGAGAAGGTAGGAAACAGAGCCAGATGGTATTCTAAAAATACAAAACAGAAGAGAAATTAAAATAAAGCAGGATATTCAAATTTTAAATCCCATTATTCAAAACCCAATCTGGTCTAATTTGGAGGAGGCTGGGGTAATGACGTGTGAATACACAGTCAGACCATACTGGTAGTCCTTTTTAAAGAGATAAAAAGATTATAACATAATCCACTTTGGTCTCTTGTCATTGTTACTTCCTTCCCACCTACAAACCTCAATAATTAAGCTGGGCAGCAAAACTAAGGTCAAAGATACCACTATTGCTCTTGTATTTGTACAGAAGGAGACAGATGAAGAAATAAGCACAAAAGCAGATCCTCCAGTCTTACTCTTATTCTTAACCCTGCCACTGTTGACCTTCATCAAGCAACTGCTGTGCTAGAGGACTCGGGCTGAATCGAGGACAGTAGTGCTTTTTAGCATCCTGGTGTCCTGTTTGTCTCTTTGGGTCTGTGAAAGCTTACCTTTCTCAGATGGACACTAAAGCCCAGTGGGTGCTGGTGAGACATCCAACTCTTGGGTTTCTGTCTGATACAAAATGAAGATGTAAGCAAAGAGCACATGAAGAGCTCAGATGCACTTCCCAATTCATTAACTTAGAGGTTGCTTCTGTAAAGTTGGGCTAAACTGACATTCCTAAACAGGTATTTGTACTCCTGACCCAACCCCAGAGCAGCACAACTCGGGACTTGCCTGAGATAAACGCAGTTCATCCACCATTTCTCACCCGTGCAAAGCAGGTATATTTGTTCACTTCTTTATTTACAATGTTTATCCAAGTATCACAAGCATCATTTTCACTGGAGAGGGTGGTGGAGGGGAGTTTTTGATGTGTCTAAAAATGGGGTCCTCCTACACACTAGTAAGCTAATTTTGATGGCATTCCCTGATCCTACTGGAAATAAGTGTATAAAGTAAAAGATATCCCTACAAGGGCTGTAGCCAGTACTGCCACCAGCATGTTAAAGTGAACTGAACATGGCTGACTTTCCCAGTTTGCTGTTTATAGCACATGGAAGAGGGAGGTGAGTCCTTCACTCTGATGTGCTGGTGGACACAAGGATGCTGAAGCTGCACTACAGATTACAAGTCTACACCAGCTTCCAGTGAGTGGCTGTTTGCAGTTCTCCACCCCATCCCACAGCCTGCCCTACCACCTGGATGCTGGATCTTTCCTTGTAGCCAGATACTGAAATGTTTTCACTTGCCAACGTTTGAGGCACTGGAGGCAATGGTTTCACAGACCCAGTTGTGCAACACAGAGTCACATCTAGAATAGAGGGAGAAGTAAAGAAAAAAACACTAATTTAAGTAAGGTTTGTCTCCTGAGGCTTTCTCACTTGCAGATCTATACAGTAGCAGCAACACCATCAAGACAGCTGACATTTCACCTCCCCAAGGTATCGACTTGCTTTAGCTCTGTATTTTCCAACCTTCTCTTAATTCAAGCACCATCTCAGTATCTTTAAAAACCCCATCAACTATTGTCTTCCCCTATGCCAAAATACAAATTCAGGGAAGTTCGCAGTTGCATTTATCTCTGTTGTTTTCCCAGTTCTGCTAGCTTATTTGATTGCATACAGATGGAAACACATGTATGCTTTATTTTTATTCTTTCTTTTTTTTAAATTCAATCATTTAATTGACACTTTTAGTCTATGAAGCAGTGACTGAGAAATACTGCTTTCAATTACCCAGTGGTTACAAGACTGAGGCTGACTGGAGTCATCCCTACACATGAAAAGGCATAAACAGCTTTGTATTGATTACACTGCCTTAAATGTCCATGTGATTTGGCAATATTGTGAAAAACATCAATGAGACTAATCAAACAAATAAAAGAACACATTACATTTCTCCCAAATCGTATATCCAGGGGCTGTTTTACAGGTCTGGTTGCAACAGAGAAAATTCCTGTTGATGAAGAATCCTTTATGGTACTTGTTTAGTAAATCGGGATTGTCTTTAATTTCTGGAAAGCATGAAGAAATCAAAGAGAACATGATAGGCTGCAAAATGGGACTGTTCCTTATGATCAATAGAGTCTGCTGCCCTAAACCATGGGACCCCAGAGTGCTCATCAGTTCCTAGCTCTAGGCACTAATCATATTTTTATCTCTGTACCATACTCCCTTATGCAAACCCAAGTCTGATATCCACACCCCCCAGCTACCTGTTTGAGAAAGAAACCTGGATGTCAAGGAGATACAGTACAATCCAATGAAACACCTGAAGACAAAACAGGATCCAACAGCCATGATTCAAAATCACTGATCTTATAAAGATTTCACTATCAATAATAAAACCAATTAAAAGAAAACATTTTCAAACATCAAACATGCTGAATATTTTTCTAGTACTGTCTATTGTAAGAAAATTATATTTCCTGATATAATTTATATTTACTGATGTAACATATCAGTAAATATAAATTATATTACTGATATTATATGTTTACTCAGTATTAGAAAAAGATAATATCCATATAGCAAATCAAAACTAACATTTCTCTGTTAAAATACATTTCTTGCTTAAGCACACCCATTTTTGAGACATTTTGTGCGTTTTGGGACACTGTCACACAAATATCTGTTTTATATTCAGAGCACTGGTTTAGGCTAGAAAAATAGCCTCAGTAGTATCACTATGCTAGTGATATATTCTGTGTCTAAAAGAAATGAAGAAGGTGTAGAGTGAGACTTTTAAAACTGATTGTTGTAAGGGAGGCTTTCTCAGTCCTGCTGTGGTGAGCCATGGTAAACCCAAGATTCCTGAGAATGTGAGAACAGCAAAAGGATCAGGGGACTCCTTGGTGACAATGGTGACAAGTCCTTTTTGTAAGCTTTTTAAAAGGCTTGTAGGCCATTGGAATATTTCTGCTATTATTTGTCTCATGAGCATTACAAAATGTATCACTTACACAGTCTTACTCTTCACAAGCTTAGTTTTAAAAGATCATCCTGACAATCTTGGTTTCCAGGAGGCTCAATGTAGTTAGTTTACCAAATGCTTCCCGTTCTGCTTCTGGTCCACATTCTCCATAACATTGCCCAATTAATCAGCTAACTCACACTTCTCTGTATGTGAAGGGAGTCACAGAGAGGTAGCTCATGCACAGGCTTGCAAGTAAAATTGGGGAGGATATTTATTCACAGTCCATTACAAATTGTCTAGTTTTGTTCCTACAATGGCCAGCATGTGTGGGAGCTGCACTATTCTATATGATGTTTTAGCCTCCACTGGGGTTACACAGGACACAGTTTTCTGGTTATAACTTACACTTTGCATGACAGTGATTCTGCTTCATTGAAAACAATAGAAGTTTCCTGGGGGGGGGGGGGGGGGGGAGAGAGAGAATACAAGGGAAAGCACTAGCAGTACCGGTTATCAAAATGGCATTCTTGCAGATAAGTGCTATAGTAGCCACATCAGGAATGGTTGCTCTCTGTTAACCTGCCATTGGTAAAGGCTAAACATATGATGAAGATTTAAAAGTGCCCATGAAAAATATAAAAACAATCTTTATTTTGGCTTATTTCTTACTAAAACTTTCAGCCCTTAGAATTTCTAATCCATTCCCAAAAATGCCATGCATTTCAACCAGTCAGTGCTGAAGTATGAATGAGACTAAAAACAGGTGACAAAGAATTGCACAAGATGACAGGGCAAGAGCATTTTCCTTTCTCTCCTCATGTTATTGGAATATTTTGGTACACAAAAGAATAGTGTTACCTTTATGCAAAGCTGCAAGCCACCGCTCCTGGCTCTCTTCATTTTTGGCATAGACATAGAGAATGTCACCCTTGTACACAATCTGGAAGAGTTTGTGAAGCCAGCATGGTGAGAGCGTACTGCCTGAAAACATGCTACTGTGCAGGAAGGAAAAGGATAAGGAGATAGGAACCAAAAAAATAGGCTTTGTGGACCTACATTGAAATTCCACAACTTAGTAATGTTTCTCGGAGGTGACATATTATTGCTATTGCATACAAATACTTCATATTTCATGTAAGTAAATATAAACGTAAATATAAATGCAAATGTAAGTATATACCACCTTAACCAAAGTGGTTCATGTCCTAAAGCACAGTCACAGAAACAAAAGACAACATTGAATATTTCTGTATATTCCCGTCTTCTATGTACAAAAGACCCTATAGCCCACATGTAACCTCTTTCTTTCCACTTCAGTTTTTCCAGGCTGGAGCAGGCCAGACTGAATGGTCTGGCTGGGTCACACAAGGCCAGAGCGAATGCTCACCAAGGCCAGGAACCTGCCTCTGACAGAGTCCAGTAACAAGTACTGAGGCAGAGTATATGCTCAGGGCAGCTGTACAGTGATCAGGGAATCCTGATCCAAAGGTGGTGTATTTATACTTAATACCCTTTGACATGTATTTTTCTTCTGTGAATTCTTCCGGTTGCCTTTTTGTGCAAATAACTAGTATCTACAACATCCTGCAGTAAGTAGTCCTGCGAACAATCAGCTTCTTTTGCTTGTTTTCAGCCTATCTTCTACTAGATTCATTTGATGTCTACCTAATAATTACTAACATCTGCTTTGCTTTTTGGGTCATGTTTAGTACTAATCTGACTCTGTGTGTGTGTCTGTGTTGTGTCAGGGTTTCATTTCCCTTGTGTACATTGCTTTTCAGTCATCTGCACTGAATTTCAAATGCCACTTTTATTGCCTTTGTTTGTTAGCCTGAAGAGCCCTCGTCATTAATTAAACGTGTACTCCCACTGGTAAGTATACACGACTGATCAATTTGCTTCCTGTCTCTTTATTTAATTGAATGGTGGAGCCCTGCAAGCTTTTCTCTTTAACATATTATCCATCCAATTTATTAGTCATTCTCAAGACTCTCCTTTGACCTCTCTTCAGTTTACAACATCTTTCTTCAATTATAGTCACTAGAACTAGACACAATATTCTCCTGGTGATCACAGTAGTGTCAAAACATGTTGAGTGCTTTTACTCAATATGTGCTTGCTTCCATGTCCGAGGATGCCATCAGCTCCTTTGGCCACAGCATCATACTGGGAATTTATGTTCAGCTACAGTGATCCTAAAGTCCTCTTTAGAGATAGTTTTGCAGAACAGAGTCTCCCGTCCTGTAACTGTAGCATGCACTCTTTTTCTTATTTAACTGAATTATACATCCCTGAGATAAATACAGTAATTTAACATAAATGTGCCTTTCAATGCCACAAAACTGGGGGAAGGAGAAGGGAAAGGAAGACAGGAGTGACATCTAGGATCAACCAGGCTGTGAAATATTAAGTATGTCTCACGACATTGCCCTTGGGCATGACAATTATTGCAGGGTCATTAATTAATGCACTGTTCAGCAACCTTGTTATTCACTCTAGCATCCCGCTGCTTGTGGATGCACTTGTTGGCTGTGGCACTCCATAAGGGGATCTGTGGCCACTTCTTACATCTGCATGTCCCACTGCCCATAAAATCAAGATTGAAGGAGGCTGTAGGAGGAACATGAGCTGGGGAACTGAAACAGACGAAAGGCAGTGAATTTGAAGTTATGCTTTTCTCACCACATTTAATTCTTGAACATGTGCGGTGCTTAGTGCAGCTGCGTCTTCTGATATATGCACAAAGGACAGCCTTGGATTTCCTGACTGTGGGACATTTGAATGGTAATCAGGCAGTCAGGGGTCAAATCCTGCACTTGGTATTGAGGAAAAAACAACAACAACAAAAAAAAAGTGGAAAGAGACAATGAGAATTAAAATAAGAAATTTTAAGTGCTTAATTCTGCCTTAAAATAAGTGATAATCACATAGCATAGTGATCTATATATTCCAGATCTTATTAAAGCAAATATCTGATAGACCTTTGAACATAACAGAAACAAGACTTGATCAAAATTCTACCACAGTCTTTTAAAAACTTTTCAGCAAAGTCACAGCTTTAGTAATGGTGACTGACTGATTTTCTATTTGCTGTAAACATCAGTAGCACTCAGCAATATCAGGTGTCACCACAGGACAGGAATGATCAGTGTACCCTTAGGATGATTGGAAAATTTCACACAAAATGTAAATGAAACAGATTTCATGGCTAACCTGAAAAGCATATTGTCTCACAGGAGGTGTTGATTCCTCAAGGTTCACTGTCTCAACACATTGGATTTTCTCAATCTCAGTTGACTCCCTTTTGCTTCCTTTTTTCTAAGAGCGAGAAAATATAACAGACTAACTATGTTAAACTAATGTTAACATAGTATAAGGTGTTTTAGTTTGACTATTTTGTGCAATTTCATGTTTCAAGCTGGATAAGCTATAGCTTCAGTTTTATTAAACTTTAGAAGAAAAGTAGTAAAAAACCTCCTTGGTGCATCTAATGTATCGATCAAACTCCTTGTCAAATCAGTTACAAGAATTACAAGGCACATCCCTACATCTGAGATAGTGTCTGCTCAGGAGTACAAGGCAGAAAGGAGCACTAGGAGGGAAAGAAGGAGAAGTTAAGAGGAAAACACCTTCAGTGCAAACCAGAAGCCCAGCTGTAGATTTCAGAATTTTATTAAGGTAATGGAACTTCTTGTCACTGAGCTTCCCTGCAGCTTTGTAATGGTGTGTAGCTCACAGGAGGAGTCCAAATGTATGAAAAGGAGCAAAAACTTTAAAATAAGTTGCCCAGGACATATTTGCATTCCCGATGGGAGATCTTCTGAGTGAAAAGTCACCTTTTTGTGATACACAGTCATTCCTTAGGAGACAAGGATAGTTTAACCATCTGCTTTGTGCAGCTGAGGGATGAGATTCTGAACTAATTATGCCTCACACAAGTAACTTTTGAAGCCAATTATTTACATCAGTTCAGAGGGAAGCCTGAACAAGGAAAACATCCCTATTCAAGACAATGGGTAAACATATGCCAGTGTTAATTACTTGCTTCAGTTCTCTTTGAAAGGACACAAACAGATGCTCAATGGTAAGCACAACTGTAAGAGTTGTTCTGAATAGAGACACTCTTAAGCCTGTGGCTGTTTTCCTGAACTGAAACTAGAATTCGATACCCTATAATTCTGCTCAAAACAAAGTACACCTGTTGTTCTAATACATACGGTCTAATCAAGTTTTGCAGAAGAAAACCAGAGGAATAAGATGACACTGGAAAATCTTAGAACTGTTTACTTAAAAAAATTATTTCTTGCCCCTTTGTCACATTCATAATAAGAAAGGTTTGCTTTAATCAGAACAACCAACGTGTTCTTGGAATTCATTGGTGATATTTTTTTCTTCTGTTGTGACTTCTTTAAAAGAAGTTCTTCTAGAATTGTTTTCTTCTCCATTATATTTCCCTAAAAGAACATTGGTATGACTTTTATTACTTTTATTAATAAATATAACACCAACTATAGAAACTGTATTAATTAATATCTTAAGCAATTGTCCTCTATATGTCCTATAAAACTTTATAGTATTATATGGTTTAAAAACATGTGTTTAATGCTGCTTAAACAAATGACATTGTTTAGGTTATTCACTCAGTAAAACCAATCACAGAACACAAAAATTAAGCTACAGATACACTGTAGTTCTAAACAAGGTGTCTCTTGTTACTTTATCATCTGAGGATCTCTCCTTCTAAAGCCATGCACTTTTCTGGCAAAGAGCAGAGTCTGCTTTATGCACAAATGTATTACATCTGCAGCATAACATGGAAGTCATTACATCAGCAAAGAGAACAACAAAAAAGAAAATCCTTCTATTTGGAGACCAGAAAAGCATACCTAGTGCTGACAAACCTGTTCCCTGAACTGGAAATTTCCCATTTCTTTCTTTCAACTGAAACAAATGTGCATCTATAGAACAGTGACACATAGAAAATATCAAAAATAAGAATGTTCTTGCACCACATATATACACGTATATACTTATATCTGTGTATTTTTTGTTAGCCTTGATAATCGTACAGTAGAAAATGCCAAGAAAGATGAGAGCCATCATATTTCTACAAGTTTAGTATGGTTTCAGGTTATCTTGGCCACATGGGAAAAAGACGTCACAAAGGTCACGTCCTTTGCCCGGTACGTTCTGGAGCTCCAAAGGGAAGTGTTGTGCTAAGCAACCCACTTTGTTATGTCTCTGTTCACTACAGAGAGCCCAGCAGAAAGAGAAAACTTACATGGTGCTCATCACACCCACTTGAGCTATCCATTGAATCCTACCTGAACCCAGAAAATAACAAATATCTAGTAGGAACAGTCTGAAGAGAAAAAAGGGGGCTTTACTAACCATTACTCCACTATGAGTGTCTGGCCACCCTCCCTGTGGACAGGATGCCTACTTACACCTTCCACCCTTTTGGACAGACCGGTGCATGTTAGTGCCACTGGTGAGCCAGCTTAAAGGCAATCTTGCCATGACATGTGATATATGAAGAAGGTATGAGCTTGAGATGGATAAAGGAAGAGTTGGGGCTGAAATCTTCCTATTGAGATGTCTGCTTTGATGCAGGGGAAAGGAGGAGTATCCACCTCAGTTTTGGAAATTTTTCAAGCATTACAGGGTAAGTACTTGCCCTGACTGACTGTAGGAGTAACTAGCACGAAGTTAGGAGTTAGTTCAACATAGCTTAGAGAAGCTGCCTTTGCAATTAAAATATTAGTTTTGGTACAAAATGTAAAAAACTTGTCATTCCCAAGCGGAGCAGTAAGAACTCCTGCATTTTGTCTCAGCATGTGGTTTTGTTTCCTTCTACTGGGAAACATTCAATCTTTAGCTCCAACCCACTGAAGTTCCTGGAGCTCACAGGGGTACTGGAGGCTGGAAAAAAGGATAGGTGAGACGGAATTTCAGCTACTTTATTTTAAAGCATTATTTGTGGGTCCTGTTTCTGGGGTTGTCACTGTGTGATCTTTACAAAATTTCTTAACTAGTTGCTGCATGAGTTAATCTGAGCAACTACCTGAACTGCCAGGGCTGATAACATTGCTCATGTGAGACTAGGTTTCTAATCCACATCAGCTCTAAAACCACTGAGAGCCCAGAGAATACCAGCTGAACCTACACAGGGTGATGGCAGTCTGCACTTAGTGTGGCTTAGAAAAAAGGCCAAGTACTTCCATTAGTACTTGTAGAAACACAAAACTAACATCTGGATTTGACAAAGTTGTGGCATGAGTGCACACCCACAAATGAGTAGAGACAAAAGGATTTATCACAACAAGTAATTTAATCTAAATATTAGAACCTTATGTTCTATAAACTGTACCTTGCAACACCTTTTTGTTAATAAACAGTATTAAAAATACAGGAAGATATATTAAATACATCAAATACAGATTATGAAATAAATAGTAAACTCCCACAAGAATTATTAAACATATTTATTAAACAAAACTATAAATATTTATAAGAGTTAAAAGTTTGTTTTCTTGATATGGGAAAAAACACATACTCTTTGTTCTGAAGTAATTAGCTGAAAACAATATTCTCTTATATTGGATATGTCCTCGCACAGTAAATGACACACTGAATCACGTTGTTATCTAACAGAGTGCCTTCTGCTTTGTTGTCTGTGAACCTGTGGCAACCACATGACCTAGTTCTAAGAGTGTAATAACAGGTTAAATGTATAGGTTTAGAAAAACATAAGACTTGAAAAAGCCTATAAAATTGTTACATCCCTTGGTTTCTCTGAAACAGAATGCTGTGTATTCTGCCTTTGAGGGAGCAGCTGCTTGCATTGCAGCATATGTAAGCCACTTCATTACTGGAGTGCTCTGGCTCAAGTTTAAAAAATGTTTTCCAGATTTTGACTTCTCATTACAATTTTAGATAGAAAATAAACTCAAACTAAAAAAAAAAAAATAAACAAAACTTTGATGGTGAAACTACTTTCTGTCCAGATCCACTGCACAATACTCTTCTTTTTTTCTCTTGTGGAAAAGAAATTACAGCAGCTGAAATTATGCCAAATGAAATGTTCAAATTTTTGTTTATTTTTTTAAACAAAGTTACAGTTCCAGGAATAAAATGTGTTCGTGTTGCACTGCCTTTTCACTGCTCAGGCTTCCCTTCCTCTGTGAGCAGACTCGTGCTGAGTCATAATGTGCTGGCACTAACTACTTGGTTGTACTGAAGGGATGATCCTTCGGTGCAGAAAGTGCAGAGAGTGGCCTGTGCTGTGTGCAAATTTCTGCCTACCTAGAGAATTGCTGGATGGAGCTCAAACCCTTCAACTGTGAAATTTGATTTCTCCCTGGAAGAAAATAAAAAGCATATGGAATGAGCTGTAAACATTTGTTCTGTATGATTTGAAGAGACATGAAAGACCTATGGATCTTTGATTACTTTTCCACTCTTGCAATTTGTGTCTTGTGTTTCCAATAGTTGTGCCTGTACTGAGGATATTCACATTTTCTTTTTCCATACCACAGTGACAAATATAAAAGGTTTGTTCCCACAACAGGTCTTTAAAGTCTTAGAAACCACCCTGTCCCTCAGAAAGAGGGCTGTTGTGAGACAGTTTATCACAACTGCACTCAGCAAGGAACAAGCAAAACTGGCTGGGACATCCTGGAGGGTTGAGGTACTTTCTCTAGAATTAAGTGCTTTTTCTGTTTCCTTTTCTAGCAAAGTGGTTTGGATGTGGCGGTCAGTGACTAAGCATTTTCTAATGGTAGGCTGTAATGCAGCATGCAAGCTACAGGGTAATCTGGCTCCTTCCCTCTTGGTAACATTTATCTTCAGAAGAGTGAGCAGCTTGAAAACTAAGAGGGAAAGGGACAGCAGTTGTGACAGGACAGGCTTGAAGAAGAACCTAAGGTGCTATGGTGGCTGGGGAAACAGCCACGTTGGAAATATGGCTCCTGGCTCAGAAATGCTGGCAAGGTGGAGCTCCTGACCTCCAAAAAAGTAGAAACATGTCCCTCCCATGGATGAAGGAAGCAAACTTGTTGGGAAGTGCTTGCCGCTACGGCTTGGCTCCATATCCTCAACAACACAACCCAGCAGGGGTAGGCTGGGGCTGGTGGGTGTGGATGTAGAGGGACCAGTACAGGATGATGGCAGGTGGGGTGGGCCAGGAAGAGGTAGCAGCAGTCCCAGTGGGGAAGGTAGGATAGCAGGGAGCACAGTAAGGCTGGGGAGATCATAGAATCATAGACTGTTTTGGGTTGGAAGGGACCTTAAAGATCATTTATTTCCCACCCCCCTGCTATGGGCAGGGACACCTCCCACTAGACCAGGTTGCTCAAAGCCTCATCCAGCCTGGTCTTGAACATCTCCAGGGACGAGGGAAAATGGGACAGAACAGGCAGGGGCTCTGCAGGGGCAAAGCAGCCCTGAGCAGAGGTTTGGGCAGCTGGTGGAGAAAGTAATGTGGCCCTGGGCAGTGGGTGAGGCAATTGGCAGGGTTCTGTGAAGCTGTTGGGGTAGAAAGTAAGGTCTGGGGCACCTGGTGTGGTGGCAGACAGGGGCTTGTTGGGGGTGTA
>NW_010109334.1:22451-26095 GCF_000699245.1 Pterocles gutturalis
CAGCGGGCAGGAGTCTGGTCAGTTGGTGGAGGTGGTGTGACAGCAGGCATGGACGTGGGTCCATGGGCCTAGTATAGTTGCTGGTTAGAGGGCAAAGCAGGAGCAGCTAGTGGGGCAGCAGGTGGAGGCTTTGGGCAGGGTGGGAAGAAGGGGCATTGTGTGGCCATGTGTAAGGGTGTGAGTGGCTGGTGAAGGAAGCAATAGCGTCATGGTCTGGGCAGCTAGCAGGGCAGAAAATGGGGTCAAGGTAGGCAGGAGTGGTTTCAGGCAAAGGCCTCAAGGTGACGGGCAGATGTCAGTCAGGGTAAGCTGTTGTAGATCTAGATTACCCCCATTCTGCTACATGGACCATCTTTGAGGACAGTCTCCATCATCGGCCTCCAGCCCTGCCCCAGGGGCACACCTTCTGGTGTGAGGACACTGCAGAAGGCTTTGTTAGCCTTCACTGCACAAAAGTTGGTCATACACCACTTCATTTCATAGAAATGCCCGATATTTTACAGGCGTTCTCTCCCGCAGGTTCAGACAGAGCCCTTTCCTTCATTTCAGGTTACTTATTTCAGCTCAGTGATCTGTTTATTTGGAGCTCTGAAACAACACATAATTTGGAATAACAGAAATTTTCTTTCCTCTTCCAAATAAAGTAGATGTAGAGGGTGAGAGCTACTAATTCTAAAACTTCCAGGTTGTGGGTAGACACGAAAACCAATCATCTCTACTTACTTACAAATTATATTAGACTTGCTAGTGAACCATAACTTTTTAAAGTTTTGATGTTTTGATAAACTGACCTTTATGAAATCCACTACACTCAAGATACATTTTAGTTAATTAAGCCCGTTGCAAAGCATTGCTGTGGTGTTTACAATTTATAATTAAGGTGACGCTAACACAAACACTGAATAAAAAGCTAGCTGAAATGAGACAAGCAATTTATTTTTATGTGATAAAAATGTAAACATAAAAAATCTGAACACATTTCCATTAAACCACAGTATTTAAATATAGATGTTTATGATCCATCCTCCTTGTGTTTATTTTAGCAAGTCATATTTAGGCTAAGGGATGGATCTGTTTCCTGATCCTAGTATAATGGAAACCAGTGAACGAGACAACTCAAGTACACATGGAAAATAATCTTAGTAGTCTTAAGTTTTTCTGTCTTCTAATTTAAAAACTTAATTTAAATTATCTTTTAAGTTATCTTGCATTTCAACTCTCCCTTTTCAGTGAAAATGATCCATTTGGTATTGTGTGTTTTTCCTCACATTACAAGACATGTGAAATCTTTGCAATATACTTACTGTTTTGTATGTTAAGTAAGTGTCAGCCTAATTTCACTACATACAGCAAACTTATCTTTCCCTTGCAGAAGCACTCTTGTTCCCTCAATCTTTTTTCTGTGCAACTGAAAATTACTGAGGGTTGGAATGTTTTGTATGCAGGATACAAAATCAAAATTACTTTTTGGCCTTATGCCACAATAATTCATTGTTTATAAAGGGATATTAGTGAGATCTAGCCTCAAGACCCTTAAAATATTATCACTGAAGTGTGTTTAAACATGCATTTCATTTGCTCTGGTTTAGGATTAGTTGTTTGTTTATAATGTACCAGCCGACTTCATTTGAAATGGGATATTATTCCATAGGGTGACAAATTGCATTCTTACTTGTTCACGTTATGGTGCAGTTGCCCATAGCTGGACTTATGCTTTGAGTAGGAGGTTGAATTCCATGATTCCCTGAAGGTCTCTTTCAAATTGGTCTATTTTGTGTCTGCTTTTGATTGTTGCTAATATTATGCAAAGAGTACATCTTGCAGGAATAGGTGAAAACCTACTTTCTTGTTTGAAGGTCTCATCAACCCTGCACTTGGTGGCCCAAAGCTGCAGCTGAGGGCCAGACCTGCCACACAGACCTTTAGTAAACAGGGCCATGTCCCTTAAAGGAGGTAGTCTAGTATACTAATCTCACACTGTGTGAGTACTACTCTACTAGTTTTGTGACCTTAGCTTGCTCTGAAAGCAGTATGGACTTAATATATGCAAGATGCACAGCCTGTTATCCTGATAATGTGTCTTTAGATAGCTGAGGTTTTTGCTGTGTTTCTTAAGCAGTGATCACTTAAATAGACAAGTAAAGCTAACAATATAAATTCTATACATTTGTAATATACGTATCAGGTATGAAATAAAATCTTCATATTATTGCCAAGGAATCAAAGTATCAGTCAGGTATCAAATGACCATAAGATTAAAAAAAAAAAATTAAGAGGTTTATTAATTACCTTCAGATCACTTTAATTTTTTTTTACACAAACTTGGAAGCTAGTTTTATCATTAACGAGAACTGATTATTTTCACATACGTGCGTGATTTCAGTAGCTGATGAAATGCCTTGGCGTTATTCTATCCAGGTTTCAAATAAAGTGTTCATGACAGACCTATGTAGGCTGAAACAGCACACCACCGTAGAATCATAGAAATAATGAAAAAAAAAATAGTAGCATCAAGTTGACTGGTGCTGTCTGTACAAATTGGAGACAAATATATTAGAAAAAGGCCTCTGGGACCTGCGGGGATGTGTTTGAGGGCGCTCAGAGAGCTTGCTGATGTCATTGCAAAACCACCCTATCATTTTCGAAAGGTCGTAGAAAGTAGATAACAGGAAGAGGACAAATATTATTTCAGGCTGTGAAAAGAAAGAACCAGGAAACTGCAGACCAGTGAGCACACCCTGGGAACAGCATGTAACATGTCCTCGTGGAAGCTGTTTTCTTACATGAGAAGGGCAAAAAGGTGGCTGGGACAAGCCAAGTCAGATTTACCAAGAGTAAACAGTGCATAACCAATTGCCTCCTGAGATGGAACAACATGCTTACTGGGTACAGGGAAAGTCAAACCTTCATAGTTCGCAAGGTGTTTGACACAGCCTACCCCAAGAACCTTGTTGACAAACTGAAAAGATATGGACTGGGCAGGTGGGCCATAAATTTGGTAGGAAACTGGCTAAATAGAGCTGAAAGGTTTATGGTTAATGGCTCAAAGTTGAATTGAGTGAGACAGTCACACATGGAGTTCATGGGGGTTGATGCAGAGTCATTCACATTGGATGTGTGCATATGACCGTCCAGATGGCGAGACTGAATGTGCTCTCACTGAGCTTGTGGAGCACACCAAACCAGGAGGAGAGGTAGGTACACAGGAAGGGAGAACCACTGCACAGAGACATCATCACACCTCAGGGCTATAAAGAATTTTGGAGAGCTGCATGTGGGTTGGACTAAGCCCAAGCAGCCCTACAGCCTGGGAGCCGGCTGGTGGTGACACAGCTCTGTGGCCAGGGCCCTGCAGTTCTTGGTGGCCAGCAATGAGTATGACCCAGCAGTGGGTCCTGAAAGCAAAGACAGCCTACAGCATGCTGGACCATGTCAGCAAGAGTATAGCCAGCAGATCAAGGCATGTGATTTTGCTGCTCTATGCAGCACTTGTTAGTCTGCACCTGGTATACCCTGCCCAGTTGTGGTTTCCACATTTATTAGAGACATTGTATGATTGGAAAAGTCTCATCAGGATGGTTAATGTGTTGAAGAACTTGATGTACAAAGAAGGATTGAAGGATCTAGGTTTGAGAAGGAGAGGA
>NW_010109335.1:0-219 GCF_000699245.1 Pterocles gutturalis
GTGGCAGCCCGAGGGGGATGTTCCCCCCCTGCACACACATTTTTGTCCCCACAGACACAGAGTACATCAGCACAGAGGAGCTGGCCAAGGTGGATAAGATGCTGAGCCACCTGAGTGAGGAGTCCAAGCAGGCGGCTGCCACCACCCTGGTGAGTCCCCATGGCCCTGTCCCCACGCTTGTAGCAGCCCCGGCTCCCAGCGCAGCTCTGGGACACAGGG
>NW_010109336.1:0-657 GCF_000699245.1 Pterocles gutturalis
GGGGGGATGGAGCCGGTGGGCACGGCGCTGCGGCTCATGCAGGAGACAGTAATAAATGACGCTGGATTTGAATCAAAATTGTTAGTGCAAATGTCACGCCTAAAGTCTACCGAGTTCCTCTTCGGCAAGCTGCTCCTTCGCATGCGTGTCAGGGCGTGCCGCCGCCTCGGCCGAGTGGTCCTGCTGCAGCCGGGAGCACGTCAGAACCATCAGCACACGGAAAGAACTGCTTCGCGAGGAGTGATGGGAAATGATGGGAAATGATGAGAAATGATGAGAAATGATGAGCTGCCTTTGCTGCGCCGCACGGTGACGGTGCTCCCTGTGCTCTGCAGAACACTGGCTAGGACAAACTCGTTTCGGCTGAAGCTTTGTGTGCCCCGGGATTGTATAGGCTTGTGTGTGTAGAAAAAGGGAAAAGAAAAAAAAGACACACCGCCTTAAAACTGCTGTGCAGATAGTCTTCACCTGCCTTTTTATTTATGTAGAGTCCAGGGATGGCAGAGGGTGGTGCAAGGCCTCCGATGTGCTGCAGGGTCGCGTGTCTCCTCCTTGTGCTGTTGCTTGGAAAGCACCTGCAGCAAATGCCACCCTCGGGGAGCAGCCGGGCTCCTCGGCACAGCGGGGAACTGGGAGAGCTGGGGCTTCAGAGCTGGG
>NW_010109337.1:0-234 GCF_000699245.1 Pterocles gutturalis
CGCCCCTTCCCCAGGCAGAAGAGACCCAGGGCCCTCCTGCTGTCCTCCTCGCCCAGGGAGGAGCCAAAGGACTCCCAGCTGCCGGGAGGAGGGGAGTGAGACCACCCCCGCGTGTCCTTCGCATCCCCAAGACAGTGACTGATCCTTTGGTTCCTCAGAGTGTCTTCCTCTTTTTCCACAGGACTTTTCACCTTTTCAGGTGTAAGTTGCTGTTCTAGTCCCTAGTTTTTTGCT
>NW_010109338.1:0-71426 GCF_000699245.1 Pterocles gutturalis
ATATATATATATATATACACACATATATACAGTGTGTTAAAGCGGGTGCCCTCTTGACTTACCTGAAAATAAAAGTCTCAGTCTGAGGTCCATGCTTCCCTGAATAAGGATGTGTTTAAGGAATAAAATTGGCATAAGTGAGAAAGTAAAGAAACAAATGGAATATTAGTTTAGAACTGTTCTGGGAAGAGGAAGGAGAAGAAAATTATTATGATGATATGTGCAAGTCAGCAGTTTAATATTATCATAGAATGGTTTAGGCTGGAAGGGACCTTAAAGATCATTGAGTTCCAACGCCCCTGCCATGGGCAGGGACACCTTCCACTAGACCAGGTTGCTCAAAGCCTCATTTACAACTTATTTTCAACACCCAGTTACTTTTTCTCTTACAAACCTGCTGCCAAATTTCCTTTTGTGTTCTGCATGATGGCTTTCGTACAACTTCTTTCCACACTGCCTTACTGCCTGCCTGCAGCAGGATGAGCTCAGTTTCCTTAATAGCCACATATTGAATTTACACACTTATGTACATGAAACCACATTACCTGTTGTGACCTGGGTTTTCACTTATATTACTGAGGTCATGATCTGAGCTTGGATCATGACCTCAATCATGATCATGAGCTCAATGGGAGGGAAAATATGTCTTTGGGAGAAATCTGATTGAGTTTTCTGAATAAATTGAGTGCTCTGAGGTCCTAAGATGAATGTTGTTTCAAGTAATGAAGCAATAAGAAAACTTAAATAATTATAAGCAATGGTAAACTTGCCTTATCCTGTTCAAACTTACACTCCATTTAGACCAAATGAGATTCCCTCTGTAATAATTAGTAGGGAGTAAATAAGCACTAAGTTTTATTAGAAATGAGAAGCTAAGTAGCAAGTCAAGCTCAGATGAGTAGAAGAAGACTATGGCTTTACTATCCATACAGGAACAAACTTGAGAGAGCTTTTGGATGCTTTCCAGGAAAGTATCAGCCGTTGCAATGTGATGAGTTCACTCTGCCAGTGAGAAGTCATACTGGGATTGTGTGGCGGGGTTTTGGTAGCGCGGGAGGGGCTGCAGGGGTGGCTCCTGGGAGAAGCTGCCAGAAGCTTCCCTGGCTCCATGTCGGACTTGCTGCTGGCCAAGGCCAAGCCAGTCAGTGCCTTTGTGAATAACATATTTTAGAGGGGCACAGCACATGGAGCAGGGGGGAGCAGCGCAGCCCTGGCCCCGACCCAGCCTGGCCCCATCAGCCAGCTGGTTGGTCCAGGCCCAGCCCTTGCCACAGCCCCAGCCCGAGAGCTGGGAGCTCTTCAGGAGCCAGGAAAAGAACCTGCAGTGGAGAGAGGAGTGGGACGTGAGAGAGACAACTACACAGACACCAAGGGCAGTGAAGGAAAGAGGGGGAGGAGGTGCCAGAGCAGAGATTCCCCTGCAGCCTGTGGTGCAGCCCGTGGTGAGATGACAGCTGTGCCCCTGCAGCCATGGAGGTCAGCGGTGGGGCAGAGATCCACCTGCAGCCTGGGGAGCATCCCGTGCCAGAGCAGGTGGCTGTGCCCAAAGGTTGCCGTGACTCCATGGGAGGGACCCACGCTGGAGCAGTTAGTGAAGAACTGTAGCCCATGGGAAGGACTCACATTGGACAAGTTCATGGAGGACAGTCTCCCGTGGGAGGGACCCCACGCTGGAGCAGGGGAAGAGTGTGAGGAGTCCTCCCCCTGAGGAGGAAGCAGCAGCAGAGACAATGTGTGATGGACTGACCCCAACCCCTATTCCCTGTCACCCTGTGCCACTCCAGGGGAGGAGGTAGAGAAATCGGTAGCAAAGTTGCAAAGATTTCTGAACCTGGGAAGAAGTGAGCAGTGGGGAAAGGTATGTTTTTAAGATGTGGTTCTGTTTCTTATTATCCTACTCTGATTTGATTGGTAACAAATTAAATTGATTTTTTTTTTGCCCCAAGTTGAGTCTGTTTTGCCTGTGACCATAATTGGTGAGTGATCCCTCCCTGTCCTTGCCTCAACCCATGAGGTTTTACCTTTTGTTGTCCCAGTTCTCCTCCCCATCCCACTGATGGATGAGGAATAAGCAGCTGTGTGGTGCTTCTTGCCAGCTGGGCCTAAACCATGACAAAAGTAAAAATGTTTTTGCACATTTGTAGTGCTTTCTATCAGAGGACACTACAACAATTTACTCATGTTAAGGAGTCGTTGACCACCTATAATCACAGGGAAAACAGAGACACAGGGAGTTGAGGTGAATGGCCATTGTGGTCATCTCACAAAATACAAAGACGGAGGCCCCAGTAGACCAGATTCTCATTGTAAACCACAAGAAGAGATATAATTACATTGGATGTAGCTGCTGAAGTGCAATGCAGATTTATTCAGGAGTAACATTGATGTCCCAACCACACTTTAAGAAACCTTATACTCTACACAGGAATTATATTTATCAAGTCGGTGATAAAAAGTATGCAAGATTATGAGAACCTCAAAAAGCTTTTATGTCCTGATGGACGATGCTTCAGTTCAGTTTTTGTCTCATGTCTACACAGATTTTATTGGCTTTGCATGTTTTTGACGGGAAGGCATGTGGCATTTACTGGTTTTTGATTGAATTTTGGTTTGGGCTTTGAAGTTTTTTCAAATCCTAAGGCCAAAAATGTATCTCGGGCTGCAGAAAATTAGAACTCCTGAGACAAAAAATGTTTGCCTCAATCCTTACAGAATGCAAGCGCTGAATTTGATGATGCCGTGTATTTGGAAAACTAATCACTCCTAAAATCATATGCAAAAATTCTAGCCATATAGACCTTTTTTGTGGCAAAGACAGTGTTGCCAGCCCTGAAGCAGTTAGAAATCAGGAGTCATGAATGTTACTTTTTTGTAGCCATTGAGAGAATGGATTCATGTATAATTGCATGGTTTCCCAAGTTGAAGCTTTAAGAAAACAAAGTGTATTGCAGGAATCATAATAAAATACTCAGAGTTGGCAAGACGGAGCAGTGTCTGGTCCTTAAATTTTGCTTTGGAAACAAAAAGTTCAGATTTATCTTTAGGCATATTATTTGGGTTTTGTGCTAACGTGGTTCTATGGAATTGCATGCTCTTTGAGGGCAGAAAGTACCATTTTGAACAAAAACACACTACATTCCCATTGGCTTTTGCCAATGAATGCTTTAGTTGATGTTCAAAATAATAGCTTTCATTTCTATTGTTATGTAACTTATTTGTCTGTTTAAATTACATTTATAATCCTCATTAAATGTAAATTTTTAAAGTAAAAATTTGTCTCTGAATAGGAAACTTTTTTTGAGCTTGTTGGCCTTTCTTTTTTTCTTCTCCATCTTTCCTTAGACTCTATTATAGTTCTTATAAGGCGGTATGGGTATATGCTAATACCCAAAATTCTAGTGCTTGCCTGCCTGGTAATGATCACCACTAAATTTAAGTGTTTTCTGTACTGCAAATGGCATAAAGGGAATGAAACAGGTAGGAAGCTGAGGAGATGACGAAACAAGTGGAAGGAAGATGAGGCTTGGGAGCAGCTGTTGATCTCCATTCATAGATGGGGGGGCGGGTCGAGGTGGCTAGAAAGGGTCTCCTAGCATTCTGTAGACTCTACTCTGTACCGGGATTTTGAGCATAATGTAGTCTAATAGCAGGAAGAAAGAAATAGTAGATTTTTGCAGATTTTATTCCATATGTCCCTACTTAAAAGACTACAGGACTTTCTGAAAGTTGCTTCCAGCAGCTTAAAAAATAATTATAACACCTTTCTGCTCCTCAAGACAATGTTAGTTATAGTGCTGACTATCACAGCTTTTGTAACTTCAGGTGATGTTATTTTGACAGTGTACAAAGATTTCCTTTTCTTGTACTTTCTTTTTTTGCAAAAATGAAATTCAAGTATTGCAAAGGAAGGTAAGAGATGGGGAAGGATTATAAGAAGCAAAAATTATTCACCTAGAGATCACCAGGGCTCCTTCAGTGATGAGGTAGCCTATCAGCTAATTTATTTTTTCTAAAAGACAAGCAACCTGTTCTGAAGAGGTCTTCATCATTTCCCTACCCTTCAGTAACCACTTTAAACAGTGTCAAGATGTGTGCTATAATCTCAAATGACTTTTTGTTAATTATTGTGTCTACCTTGTGTTTTGCAGGCAGACATGAGCTCATTTTGCCTATTCTCCAAACAAAAGTTGTAGCTATAGTTAGTTCAGTGCATGGCTCCAATCAATTAGTCCTGCTGAGAGACAGGATGTATTAGCTGAGGCCCAGTTCTGCTCCAAAAATGAGTGCATGGCTTCCCATCAGCTTCAGAGTTCAGTTAGAGCAAATTTATGTCTTTCTGCAGAATGTTACGTAACAGACCACTCTTACAGAGCAACTAATTTTTGAAATTAATACTAAATACAAATCATCATTTCAGATGACCAGCAATATTATCTGAAATCTACAATGCAGATAGATTTCAACCAAGATATGTAATATTTCTGTTATTGTAGTTCTATGGGGAGAAGTTTTATATCTGTGTATGTTTGACACATTACATTTTGTGATATTACTTTTTTTAAAAACCAAATTTTTCCTTTTTAGAAGGCATTTGGATCATATATGCCAAAACAGAAAGAGTACAGACTGTTCATCACTTACATAACTCTGTCTCAGGAACAGATTTTTGTACACAACCCCCCCCAAGACCCTGAGACCCAGGACTGCAAAACCAAGTGGACTCACTTTTTTTCCCTGCCATTTGCATTAAAATAATTGATTTAAAATTTCTGCAAAGTCCTCTGTCTAGAAATTTTGTAGCTTATAGCCTGTTACAAAAAAAAACCCATAAATTAACTCCACTGCAGCATGGCAGTACTGGAAAATGGTGTCCACCTCATCTGGCAGACAAGGAACATGAGAAACTAACCACCATATCCATGGTTTAAAAATTTCTGTGTCAGAGCGAGAAGCTCAGACAGTGCTGCATTTCTACGGAGGAAGTCTTCAGAGTCAATAAGTCTCACGGCTGTTAAATAATTCCCTGCCTTCATAAATGTTATTTAATGTATATTCCTCAGTTCGGGGGAAAAGATTTACTGCATTCTTTATAAGCGATGCAATAAAGAGGCAAGCTTTGGTCAGCTGAAATAATGTTTTAATTAATACCATACATCCCACATGCAAATACCATTAAGACAACCTTTGATAAATGGGCATATTTCCTAAATATGTGCAAGTTAAATGAACCTTGCATCTAATGAAGGGATCCAAAATTAAAGCCAGTGTAGGAGAGAGACTTGAATACAGAATTTTTATGTTTAAACGATTAAATGATTAGTATAGACTTAGTAACTGTTAGGTTGGTCATGTTTCTAAATATTCTAATTACATTTTCCCACTCAGTCTGCCAGCTACAAACATTTTTTCACTTACAGATTTCTGCTGGCAGGCCTGGGAATTTGGACTTGGGCCTCCGACAGCAAGAGAAACCCTAAGCTGTTAAAATGCTAAAAGAAGGTATCAATGTGACGAAGCCTCTTCTCCTCCTCCTGCCCAGTCATACAGCCATATGCTCTAATTCAGAGCAGGTTGTTACGTGACTGTTCATATCCACAACTGTTTGATAACCTCTGTAAAAGAAGTTACTAGTTTCAAACTTGTTCCTACTTCCAAGGTTTCTGCAACATGAATGAAAAAAAAAAAAAAAAGCCAAAAAAGAAAAGAGAGAAAGAGATGAAGCCTGTAGGCTGAAGAGAGATAAAGCAGGTTGGATGTTGGCTATGGGTTTGTTTTGCAGTATTAGAACTGAACCCTGCCTAATGATGGGTTCGACAGTGATGATAGGGTTTAAACCATTGTCTTAAGTATTTTGGTAAAGAATAGATTAATCTCACATGAATTATTTTTCCCAGGAGATTCCTGTTGTCTTGCACTGTGCCTGAACTTGATTAAATCCCTTTTACTGCTGAATGCCACCTGAACCTAAAGCCCAGTAGGACATGGGTCAGAACCACTGATGTTTATGCAGAGGATGAGAGACAGGGAACAAGCCAGTGTGTGGAATTATTTTGACAGAAAACCCTTGTGAGTTGTGAGGAGACATGAAGATCAGAGACTTAAGATGGGAGAGAAATTGGGCTTGGAATGGCTGAAGGATGAGGTTAGGACTACAGCTTGACTGGAAGCTGCTTTGTGGGAAGGCAGGGAGGCAAATCTTTCTTACCACACCAGGGAGGATGCTTACCACACCAGCTGGGCAAAGAAACAAGGACAAAGTTGGTGGGGTCACTGAAGATGACTGAGAAACCAGAGCAGGCAAAAAGGACTGTTAACTTGGGAGAATAAGAGTGTTGGTGATCAAATATGGGGAAGAGGTGTAAGATGAGGCAGAAGGGCAGATCTGGGACTGGCAGGATGATTAAATCATCCCATTGTACCAAGAATGACTATGTAAGGAGATAGAACTGGGGGTGGAAACCAGGTTTAGATAGCCAGGTGTGGAGAATAAGACTGGAAAATTATACTCATGTCCAGAGGCAGAGAAGGGAGAGAATGATAAGGACAGATTGGAGAGAATGGGGCAGAAGAAACCAAGGTTGGGAGAAAAGAGTGGAAAAGAAATAGGCAAAACAATTTCCATCCGTTCACTGCAGAAAGCTCTGAGGGAAGTCTACAGCTCCTGTGTAAATGATTAGTGCAGTCTGTTCTGCTGCAAACTGACAGTGCTGAAACTAGTCCCCTCTCGGCTCACATATGCACAAACTGGGACAGAACAACATTATACAGAATGCAAAACCTAACGAAGTTCTCCACTTTCTAACTTTTGATTATCTGTGGAACTTGAATATGTCTCTTTCATTAGTTTTACTATTAATCTTCAATTATGAGACCATATTTATTTTTTTCTGCAGGCTTTCTGTGTAGGATCATTTTAAATACTTGACTTTGCCATCTCAGTAATCTTTTAATACAATCCCACTTCAATATGTAATCAAATTATACTGTAATAATAAATGAAAAAAATGCAGGCATTGTTTTGGTTGCTTGTTAATTGCTCATGTAATTAGAATGCTCGCTAATTTGCAAAATGCAGGTTCTGACAATGGATTTCATAGTCATTACTACAAATTGGCCAGGTTTTCCTGTAATTTCTTTGAGTGGACTCTCATGATTTAACTGAGAACCATGTGAAAATTCTCCCAATTAGTTGGAGTGTCTAGGCTCAAGATGAAATAATGTGACCTGTTTTTTTTTTTAGCGCTGACCTCTCTGGAGTGTTTCAAAGTGTGTTGGGCGTATAGTGTAATCACTCAATAGCATGTATGACTGAACGCTGGTGTGAGCTGGGCTGTTATTTTGTTATATCCTTTCCCTTATCATTAGTTTTGGCCTGTGCTCTTTAAAGATTTGAAGAACTCTACAAATGGTTAGCCCTCTAAAATTCCTTCTGGCAGGCCTCAAAGTAAACAAACTATATAGACTTCTCTGCAGTTCATTGGAATTCACTCTGTACAGCATGAGGCTCTGAAAATGGCACAAAAGTAAGCATTTCCTTTTATCATTTTCATAAATTTTCTTGTCAATAGTTTCAACAAATTTGACTGCAATGCTTTTGTGCTTCCTTGGTCACAAAGGAAACATCACAGACACACTGAAGATGGATATGACATAAGAAGAACTTTCCTCAGGTTCAAACATATATTTGCAAGAAAGTAGGGGCTCCCCTGAGACAAAATTTTTTGGAGACAGTTGTATAACACCAGAGCTAAATACACATGTAAGCTTTGGAGCTACACAGAAAATGAGATTCCATGTACTGGGAATTCACATACTGAGCTCCCTTTCTCTCCCATTTTGTTTCTCTCACTTTTTTCTTTTTCTTCCAGATTAGGATGAAACATTGAAATAGTGGTAGTTTTGGGGGAATTAATAATTTCAAACAATATTAGTCTGGAAATGTGAAAAAGTGTTCTTCCATGGAAATTATATTTGGCCCTTTTTTTCACCCTTTGTAAAAGTTGTCAGTTTCTTCTAGGAAATCACCTGTTAAGATAAAATTCTATTTTATGCTGGAAAAATGTTGTATCCAAAAATGTTAGCTTAGCCATACATACACAGAATGTGAGATTTTTGTAAAATATGTCAACTCTGGTTTTGTATGTACTGCACACAGCTCACCATCAGCTATATTGAATCACTGATGCCGACCAGCGAACGCCAAAAGCAACTGATGCGCCAGTATTGCTTTGAATGTGACTGTCCCCTCTGCCAGAATCAAGAAAAGGTAGGTCGAGGGAAGAAATTCCTTGCCAATGAAACAGAATTTTCCAAGGCCTGTCAGCAGCTTCCCTTCCTTTACATAGTATTTATCTTTTGCTACTAATTGAATGGCCAGAATAGAGAAGAAAATGACCCCTGCCCTCAGTGCTGTTTATGCTGCTAAGAAAGACAACCGTGAAGGAAAGAAAAGCAGGAAATGTTGACAATAGGATAAGAATTTCTTGCTAAAACATGCATTGTTCATAAAGCTAGGAACCACTTTCACTTCCAAGATGTGGTTCAGATCACTTTGAAATTCAAGAACCTCTGAAGATGAGAGTTAACATGACTTTAAGTTCAAAGGAAAGGATTTTTTTTTCTATTCAAAAGAATAATCTTGGAACTTGAACTGAAGCCGCTTGTCTGATGCTACAGGAAGGCTGTGCTTATCCTCATAATAATGTTAAATTAATTGTGACAAACACTTGCTTCAATAATTTTCAAGAACTACCAGACATATTCACAGCGGACATATTCAGCAGTTGTTAGAGAGAGTGGTGAGCCTCCTTGGTTTCCTGTTTGTAGTTTTGATGCTCTCTTTCACAAGTTCTTGGAGTAGCAGGTCAGTTTCTGTTCAGCAAGACCTTTTACTTGGGTTCAGCCTAGCGTGGTTTAATTATATTCTGTAATATATTTGTAATATTGTAAAGTTTTAAAAGTGATCTTCAGAGTCCTGTGGGAAGTATATGTTAAAGTTTATCTGAATCGTGTATAAATCTTGTATCTATTAGTGCTTAGTTACATGTTTGCTATTTATTAATATTTATAATAATACTTTGCAAGTTTCTTATCAATGAAATTCATGTCTACTGCTGTAGTTTCTGAAGGCTTGTTCATTTAGTCCTATGTGCTCATGTGAAGAAGGAAGATGGTATCAAGTTTCTGTTCTCAAGTCAGTTACTGACTTTGTAAGTGACCTTGGGTAATTAATTTTATTCAAAAGCAACCTTTGTGTTTTCTAAGACCTTACCTTGATTTTTCATAATTTAGTGAGAAGCTAACATTTCAGTTGGAGCTGAAGAGATTTTTGACTAGAAAGCAGACCAGTCTGTCTAAATCAAGAACCATTTTTCTTCATGTACTGTGAAACTGTTTTGCTCAGTTTCCCCAAAAGCAGCATGAAGATGGCAATTTGTACTTCTGCTGAGTATTCTGATGTCCAAAGGCAGAGTGCAGTTGCAACTACGTAGGCTTCAGCACACTAATATCCAGATTGTCGGTAAACGGTGTCTATGCAGATCACTCCAAGCATTTGTCTCTGGCTGCTGCTGTAGACAAATATATCTTACAGACAATGTTGTTGCTTCTTCACTGTTATTTGTGCTAAAATTGATTAAACTTGGATAGTGGTTACATCATACTACAGTCTCACAGTTTAATTAGGCATACAAACAAGAGCAGTGTGTCAGAATGCTCCTTTGCCATTCTAGGTTACATGATTTTGCATGGGCTTTTTCTAGTATTTCAGGTCTCTGGTGAACTATGATTTAAGAAGCAACTTATCTATGAAGAAATATTCTTTATTTCTCATTTACTGTAATATTTCATGTCACAGCTATATAAAACAGCAAAATTCACTCCAACACCAGCAATGACTTTAAAATTCAGTCACTAGATCTTTTTAGCTAGGTATGACAACTTCATACAGCATAGATCTGAGACCATGATATGGCAAAGGCTGGATTTTCAAGTGTACTGAAACGGGCTGCAGCCCAACCACAGGGACCCTGTTGAAGTTGTTGAAGTTGAACATGAACTTCAGCTGATGCACCCTGTGTGAGCAGACACAGCCCGAGACCAAATGGACAGGTCCATGGCTGTGCAGTCACGATCGCTTTGGAGTTCCTTACTCATCACTGCTAATGAAAGAACTTCAAAGTTAATCTCTGCTGCTATAGAGTAGTAGGTTTTTATCTGCCTCTCCAACTGTGAGCACAGCCATGGAATAATCCAGGTGAATAGCTGTCATCAAGGATGAGAAAACGGTCCAGCAACTCGCTGGACCTGTGGATCTTAAATAATTTTTGGTGCCTGGGCCTCACTGTCAGCTGGATTTTGATTCTAAGAGGTCATAACATAGGCTGGCCAGTCTCTTTCACAAACTGGTCAAGCAGCCTGGATGCTGATTTGACAAGGGAATAGTGGTTAAGTGCTAACAGATCGGCGTAAACTGGTTAAGGTAAGATTAACATGAACCTTTTGGCAATGCAGTTACTGCCAAATTAAATGGCACTAGCTACAAACCTAAACAATATTTTTAGCTGATTTTGGCTGAAGTTGAAAAAAAAAAGTCAGTAACTAAAAGAGGGGAAAAAAAGATGTCTTTCTAAAAGTCACTCATAGGATATTTCCTGGCTGTCAGTAGTGTAAGTTATTGCTACTGTAATGTCTTCAGTTCATTGTATCTCTGACAGCTTTATATGTTATTATTTGTTCCATTTTAAGATCCACTGTAATTTGGAAATGTGTCCCTTCCTAAAAGCTGAATTCTTGGCAACATATTACCATACATAAAAGCCCCTTACATTAATTATAATTAAAGATGGGATTACGTTGGTGACAATCATTTTAAATGGAGAACAGTTTTTTCCACAGTCATGAGCCAGAGTATTGTTTGTGTTCTACATTTTCAGCCAAGGATTTTAGGGAGATTTGTGCTTATAGAATCACTTTGTTATGAGTCGTCTTTCTCCTTTGGAGCCAGGATTTAATATTTTAGTCTAGCTTGGTTTTTGGAAGGCTTTTATTTATTACAAGGTCGAAAGCAATGGGTTTGAAACTGAATCATTTTTATATTTGGCCAGTATATGATAGTTGCCAAAGCTAATAATAACTTAATACCAGTAAGTACGTTATTCCTTTAATCAGTTTATTGCTTTGCTTAGTACTTACTTATATTGCATCCTGACTTTTGGTGCAGAAAGTCACAAGTCCAGTTTCCAACTCAAGGAATCTCAAAATTTGATCACCTGCACAGCAGCCAAGCCATCTACATCTACATAAAACTGCCACCTGCAAATCTTAAAGTGGTATTACACTTCCATACATCCACCAGGTCTTTTATAAAAAAACACTGAATAGGTTCCTGAGCCTACTAGACGTTTCGACATTCTTTTCCTATCCTAGGAACAACATAACTGTAGTTTAGGAGAGTCATCAAATGTAAATGGTCCTCTACACAAACTGATCAAATTTGTTGCTAGAGCATATGTCCATGGTTGATTTGCCTCACCAAGGTTTCTGAGGGATGATTGAATATGGCCAAGGATAGATTTCTACAACATTTTTTCTGCTTTGATCTTCATGTTTGGTGTCAGCAATCTCATGGAAGAACATGTGCTTAAGTCACAGAGGCATGTGAAAAATTATTGTGAACTCTTGTTTTGAATTAACATGTAAAGGCTTCATGTAAGATCACTGTACTGGTGTTAGTACAAAAATATCACCCACCCCTCAGGGAGCATATATTTAGGACACAGGTAATAAATATATGTGAAGAAGTGCATTTTAAAATTGCTGAATTGTCAGGTTTTGGAAATATATGTCCCACTTTCCCCAATATTTATTTATTTTCAGGCATTTACATTCTCACTAAGTTTTCCAAGTACAATATGGAAGATGAGATCTCCAAATTTATTCAAAATATAAAGCCTGGGAAGCAAGGATTAAATAGGATTGTTGAAAACAAGTCTGTTCATACAGCTAGCTGAACATAAAACCCCTTAATCAAAGCAAAGAATGAAGTAGGAGCATCTGTATCTCTAGTCATGATTCTAAGGTACTTGCTAAGTACTAAGGTACTAAAGGTGTATTAAAAAAAAACAAAGATAAGGGCTTTGTTCCAACAAAATGCTGGTTTAATCCATTTCCTATCAAAAGATAGAGTTTGCAGTAGTTTCTTTTGTAAATCTTCTCTTCATTCCTCATTTTCTTTTTACTGTTTTGCCACTAGAACTGCCTTTGAAGCAGACTGCAGAAGGAAGTCAAGCCAGAGCTCAGTCACTTCACCCACCTACCCTTTCAGCCCAGCATTAATATAACCAGTGCCTACGAAAGCCCATGGCAGTAATTAGCAGCCCACTGGGACACAATGCTGCTTCTTTCCATAGGTGGCTGGCTGATTAACAGTTCCTTCCTTCTGGCAAGATATTTGGTAATGACATAAGCCCTGGATCAGTTCCTAAAATCCAACAGCCAACTAACACTCTTCTGTTCCCTTTCAGAGGATCTTACCCTCTTGGGATGTATTTCCAAACAGCCAAGAACAGAGGGCTTTTATTTTCATAGTGCCAAAAATGACACTAAAACCCAAGGCAACCGCTTCTAATTTCTGGGCTCTCTTGTCCATTAACAAAAGCGTCATCTCTTCAGCTTCTTAGCATTTCTTACATGACTTCTGAGGCTTCTGTCTTCCAATATTGTAACTTTTTTCCATCAAAGGGCAGTTCCACAGACAGTGTCAGACAGTGACAAATGGGCTGTGATCATTTCTCCATGACAACTTTCCTCCCCAGTTGCTTCAGGACAGCCTCAATGTGCTCTGGTCACAACTTGGCAGCATTCAGCTGGAGCTCACTTGGGTTGTCAAAGGTCGTGGAAAAGATACTGCTGTTCTTACAAACAGATGTGCGTTCAGAGCTGTTCGCAGCCTCCTTTCTTGTTCAAGGGATTCCTAATAGGGAAACCTGCATCATTTTGGTGAAACTATTTCATATTTGGAGCTGACATAGGAGTTGGAGTGTGATGCTCTCCGGGAGTCCGGCTTTATGCTCATCTCATTCCTTTCAGACCCAGACATCTAAGAGGAAATGTAAATATTCTGGCAGATGTTTTAAGCAGAAACACTTTTTTGCCAAGGGAAGGGAGTCTGTCCTCATCACTGTTTCAGGCAGTAGTAGCTAGGTTTAAGTGCCCAGCTAGCAGTGTTCCCTCTTTCCAGATGTCCAGCTTCCTTGGGCCTGTGGTTAGAACTAGCTATTACTATTATGATTTCTTTTTTTCAGATGGTGTCATTCCTATAGCAGCCACTATTTGGTCTCTGCTGAATGATAAACAGAAATAAGAAAAGTCTCACGCTGGGTTAGTACTCCAAAGCAAACATACAGAAGATAGAACATCCTGAGAGAAACAACAGTAATTTAAAACATAAGACTCGATTAGACAATTCTCCAAACACCTGTTCCTGCAGTGATTTTGAGGAGACTAGTTCACAATTTTTTTTCAGAATATATATCGAAGCCAGTCGTTGCTTTATCTGATCGTGAATCTCTGAATTCTCTTTCACTGAGATTGTTATAAGGTCTTGTGTGTTTCAGCCCATCAAGGTGATTTCTAATATCAGTAGTACCTAAAGGAATAATTTTTATTTATATGCCTTTTATTCATCTGTTTATCAGTCCCTTTCTTCTACTCTGCAGGATCTTCAGTCTTTTTAAATTCCACTAATCAGGTTATTTACTTGAAATATGATATATTTTAGTTCAGATCCCATTTCAGTCAGGGGAAAAAAAAAAAAAAAAAGTCACAACTTCAGATTGCAGAGTTTTCTGGATAGACTGGGATTCAATTTTCTGTGTTCAAAAATCTTTCCTGTTGAAGGTCTTCCACTTTGGACAAAATAATATTTGCATCAGAAAAAAGACATTTATTCTAGGTGTCAGAGCACTCCCTATGGCGTAAGGGGACCCCATGATTCTCTCAGTGCTTCAGGCAATGGGTGAGGTTCAGGAGAGTCCAGGATACAGACACTTCACCATATTTTTTTTTTTTTTTTTTTTTAGATTCCTGCTCGAAATCAAGTAGAAATAGGAGCTTAGATCTCTGTCTTCTCAGGTGTATATTGTAACTAATGAGCTATGAATTTTAAAGAAAAAGGAAGTGAGTGGAAATACCTTTTTCTTAGTTCGGTGGTTGTAAGCTAAATCCCGTTCTGATAAGGAACGAATTTTACCATTTACCTTTGAAGGCCCAAACCAGGACATCAACAATATACGGGCTGATTATAACTTCAGCCTTTGCTGGCATGCTGTGTATTTTGCTCCCTCAGTTTCACTGTTTTCTCTCCTGCTAGCCCCTGGGTTCTTTGGGATGATCTTTTACTCTGTACAGTCTAAAAATCTGCAAAACAGTGTAGCTGAGATTCTGATACTGACAGATTTATAAATAATAGCAACAGTAAAGTCTACAAACATTCTGAGTCAGACCAACATGGAGGAAGAGAAGAAAATGGAAAAGGACATTGCACTTTATGAGTGAATATGTGAGTAACTTGAAATAGCACGTAATTTTGTAGGCTCACTAAATTTTTTTACAATAGGCCACCTTTAAATAATTTCAGCAAAAGCCTTTGTCATCTCCAAACTCATTCCCTGTTGAAGACATCAGCCAGAACTAGTCTGGAGGAACCTTTTTCATTCTGGAAAAACAGCTTTTTTCAACTTTTTTCCTACAATGCTCCTTCATATCAGTGCATCCTGTCTCTTTCTCTTCAGATTCTGAATATACTTTCTTCATAATCCACATTCCTGTTTCCTAATGACATGCTAATTGTATACTACATGCTTTCTTTATGATGTTGGACAGTTTGTTGTCTTTATGTTTTATTTCTCATAGCAGAAAAATTGTGCTAATAAATCTTAACCTTTCTTACAGTACATTTTTTTCTGAGAACAATTACTGTCCATTCAGTGGCTGGAAATCCCTAGAATGAAGTACTGCATATACAGCAGATGTAAATTCTTGGTAAAACAAAATATTAGCTGCCTTGCTATGTCTATTGTCCTGGTTTTCTGATAATTCCAATCAGAGGAAAGGAATAATGAGTAGTTTTGTAAAAGAGACTCGTGCACAGTGGGCCCTGAAGTAAGATCATTGTTTTACTTTGTATGGGTCAAGAATGGGTTAAAAACAGTCTGCAAAAAAAATTTAATCTAGTAGTCCAAATTTTAAATTGGTAATCTGTCCCGTTGTTAAATCTATCAACTAAACAACCACCTTAGCCTGTCTGCTTGGTAGGAGGAACAGTGTATTCTGTGGTCCATTTCACTGCAATTATTTTTTGAGGTAAAATGGACATTGTCAACACTGGACAAAGAGAGATCTTAAAGGAATATTGTATGCATATGTGTATGTACATAGGTGCATATATGGAACAGACAGGGACAATTTTAAAGATATACCTTTTTAGGGAGGAATATATTACACATACAGGACATTTTGGTGGTTGTTGTCTTTTGCTGCAATTTCTTTTGTGATCTAAGGCAAGTAAGTAATGTAAAGCCCTATTTCAAATTTCTCTCCATAAAATAGATATAGAAATCCCCACTATACGAGTAACATTAACAAGATGAATTATTCTTTAGAATATTTCAGTATGAAACTTATTACAAAGACACATTGTTGTTAGTTCCCATACCACATTGAGGAAGTGCATCTTTTACTCTTCTGAATTAAACGAAGAAAGATGGCTTTCCTGTCATCTGCCTCTAAACTTGTAGACATTCTTTGCAAGCCAAATGTTATTTTGTTTTTCAAAGGCTGATTGATTGATTGATTGATTGATTTATTGAGTGATTTATGACTCTGTGGCAAGGTCATTGGGTATCATGACATCATTCTAATTTCTTTTTGACAGTGTAATTCTTCAAAGTTTGGGGCTTTGGCTGAATTAGTAGGAAGCATCAAAGATTAAGAAAGACAAAATCAGGCTCTTCAGTGCCTAAATCAGTTCCAGTCCTTAACTAATATCCTCTGAGTTCTATTAAAGCAAGAATGAGCTCATCTGCAGAGCAAGGAAGTCTATAACTTTTGAGACTGTAAAACTGCAGACTGAATGCTTTGGACTGAAAAATTGCTATGGTAAGCAATGTACCATGTCAGTTTTTTTGCCAGTAATTTAATTAATATCACAACAATGAAGTAACTAAAGCTGTAGTTATAAATTTTGCATTTGTGAGCTGTATTTTTAGACATGAATAGGAACTTCTTGTTGTGTAAAAGGCAGCACACTTGAAAAGGCTGAATTTGCCCCCCTGGCCATATGAGTTACAGCAGAGCACTGTGTAATTTGTTGCCCCATTGCAGGATGTCCTGCTATTTTCCACGAGATCGCTTAGTGAAGTGTATGAAAGCCATTGATTACACTGCAAACAGTGATTTGAATTGGGGAGCGTGGTAAAACAGTGTATCACAACTCTGCCCAAGGTTTACCTGACCACAGTCATTAAGAAAAATGTGTTGCTGCATCATATCACTTTAGGAAAGATAAGGTAGGAGGAGCCTTTATCTTAGTCAGAGCTGACAAGTGTTGGATAGAAATTAAACTTTCTGCACTTCCTTTGACAATAGCTAGACAACTAAATTTTACTCACAGAATATTTCTGATGTACAATTTACATTAAGTTTGCATCATTCCTGTGCACAAAAATAATCCTTTTGCACTTTGAAAGCTTTTGATATGATTCCAGCTACAGCCTGGTAATACGGCAGTTTGAATCTATAGATATTTGGTATAGGGGATAAAGATGCTGTGAAGTGTTTACTAGTACATTGTATGTGGATAATGAAGGTGGGAATCCATGCAAAGTGAACTGCTTCTTCCCTACCCCAAACCCTCACCTGCAAAAGAAATTTGAAAAAGGAGGGGTTGAGATACCATACTTTTCAAAGGGGTGACACTCATCCGTCTTACTGGGGAAAATATTTTAGGAGAACAGTATGTCTGGTTTTTGAGCAATGAGTGAAGTACTTAGTGGAGAGTACTTATCAGGAGGCAGAGAGATAGATTACTAGTACCATGAACTGTTTTGGAAAACTGGAAATCCAGTAGAAATTATGTATCACCAAATTATTTTGTTTCTGCAGGTCCCATAAACAGTTGTCTACATGTGAGTCAAGATGTCTAACTTTCAGTACACATTTTGTAATCTAGGCTGCCTCTCCTTGCTTTGAACCACCTTGGCCAATCACCATTCCCTGCTGGGGCATGTGAAAACAAACATGGAACAATGGCAGTCAACAGGAACCACCTGTGCGATAGCTATTCAAACAGTAAATAAAGGCCCTGAGAAATATTCAGAGGTGTTATAATAGTTTCCATGGCATTATGACATTTTAGAGAATGTCCTTTTCACTCTCTGGGATGTGGCCATTTTCCTATTTTTTGTGACTATGACTAAAATGGCTGTGTTATTGAATCGGAATAATAGATTACTAGAAAGGTGCTGGAAGCAGTTTGTTTCAAGCACCCATTTGCCTTACGGAGTGTTTCTAGCTGCTTCCATTAAGGACGGGAAGAACCTCTACTGGTTTAAGTTGGTGTTAGTCAGAGCACAGTCAATAATAATTCTCCAAAGCAGAAGTTCTTGAAATGACTAAAACACTATACAACATCTTTTAAAGGTATTTGCATTCCTCTCCTTTGATTATATGAAATTAATATTCAGCTAGGGGACAACCAAATTTGTTGTCAGAATTCCAGAGAAGGAAACTCCAGATACTGTGTTCTCTTGAGACCTGCAGATACGAAATAAATTCAACCCTTTTTTTTATTCATTACTTTAAAAAACTTGGAGACTTGTCAGTGTGGATTTGAGCATTGACACGGAATATTCAAGCAACATGCTAGTGAGTTAGGCAGTCAATTTTTATCAGTGCTCTAGACATTACCACTTTCACTTCTGAGATCTGTCAAATATTTTAGAAAGATTAATCAATGGTGTATTTTCCCAACCATGTTGCATGTGCCTTTGTAAACCCTGAAGTTCTTATATTTCATACTCATTCATTCAGAAAATGTATGCTGCAGTAAATATTGCTATTTTACATTGCACTATACATTAAAAAAATGTAGTTACTGTAGGTACCATTTTATCATCTTATATACCACACATTAAGTTATTAAATTGTTTTTATATTAGTGTTCAAAATATGTCAGTGTATCTTCAGTTAGAACCAATAATTCAATGGGCACAAATTCTTCAAATCACTGAAGCATAAATTGAACTTTGAATCAGAAATAACTACACCTCTACTTAGTGAAGGGTTTAGACATTCACATAAATATTAACTTTAATGGGATTTATGCAGGCATTTAAATTTAAGTACATATTTCAATGCACTGATGGATGTGGATTGGATTACGCATTGTGAATACCTAAATATTCGGAGGATTTTGGACCTACATATCTCTTATGAGCCACTAAATGTCCTCTGTGGCACTCTGTGTCTCCACAGGTTGCAGAACTGAGGAGTAAAGCAGATTTGCCTTATAGCTGTCAGCTTAATTGGTAAGATAGACCTGGAGATTGCCTTAACAAATGTGTAATGTCTAAGACAGCCTGAAGTGCCAGCCTTGCAGTTGCTAGGGATTAGGCTGAACAGCATCCTTCCTCAGGTAACCAAATTACCCACAGGGTTTTTCTGGACTGATGCTGGAAATTGCAATGGAATTACAAATGTGCCAAGAATTTTTGGGTGGTCTGGCATAAGGCCCTATTTTTCTGATGCTAAGCTGTAAATACTTTCTTAGCTTTTCCTCCCTTCCTCCCATCCTCTGGCTTTTATGAGTTGATAAGTAGTGAACTTCTACTTATTGCTCTTCCCATGGGCCAATCAATTTTTATTTCAGCTCCCAATCTCTGCAGCTTGGATGGGAATTTTGCAGTCAGCCCGAGGCTCCTGAAATTAGGAGGCAGTGCTGTCACAGACACAAAACAGTCCTGTTGCTCATGGAATATACCTCAACTTCCATCATCTTGACTGGGGGTAGGCACTGGGGTCTTGGGCCCGCAAAGTGCCGATCACCCCCAGGGGCCAGAGCTGTGTGCGGCACAAGGGTTTTGTAAAACAGAGAAAGGGCAATGAAAAGAATTGGGATAGCCCTTGTGTCATTCTGACTCCTTTTTCACTGAAAGGAGTAGTAGTATTTAAGAGACCTAGTTTAAAAATAAATATGGGAAGTGTTTTGGTCAACAACCGGAAGGACTAACATTTAACTGAGATTACTTCAGGTTGGGTTCAGTACATGTGCCTTTCATTTGAAGAGCCTTCAGGTCTAGGCAAGATGCTACGGTGAACTGTAGCTGCTTAGCCCTGTGTATTGTTTATATTTTGACAGATCTCTTTAGACACTATCTTGCTTTCTTGCTAAGTAGCCTATCATCCTTGCGTGCTGCTTTTTGAGAGAGTAAATACTGCCTGTGATGTTACTTGCTTAGCTTTTCTCACAAAGAGTGCATCTAAAACAGAAGAGCTTTAATAATAATGCTTGATCTGTGAGCAGTATTGGTCTTTAAAAAGTTCGGTTGGGCTGTGATGTTCAAGACTAATGAAAACTTTGAGCTATTTTGGTGTCTTTTACCACAGGAATTTATACATATACATTCTAAATATATACACTGTAAAGATTGCTCTGACAACACACTTAAACATTAGGTCACCATAGTCATCAGTTATAGATAATGCTTACCAAATAGTTTCAGAGTGTGTCCATAATAACCCTGTTTCTACAGTACCCAGTATTTTCATGAATGGATTGGAAGTAATTGCAAAATCATTACCAGTAAAATTCATGGGTGACAAAGACTGAAAGAATAATGAACATTTATGAGAACAGGTAAATAATACAGAGTACCTGGAATTGCTTGGTAAATTAGACCTATTGAAATAAAATGTACCACCACTGCAAAGGTAGAAGACGTTCCATATTATTTCACCAAACTTCAGACAGCTACAGTGTGAATGTCGGCATCTGAGCTAGTTACTCTAGACTTCCTTTATGGATGAAATGGAGAAAAATGGATGCACTTTGACTGTTATTCATCTGACGTATTTTAGAAGCCTGCTTTAGGATAATACAAATTGCATCCTGAGAGTGGCTCTTTGTCAAACAGAAGCGCAGCCCAAATGCCTATGTTCAGTCAGATGAATCTCAGCATGTATATCTGAACTGAAATGGAAAATACTGTGTTCTCCTCTGGCAAAGAAGGCTAATGTGACCCTTGAATCTATAGGCAGGGGAGGCAGTAGGAAGAGGGATGTCACTTTGCTTCACTACATTAACATATAATGTACAGAGGCAGTGATCTTTGAAAAGGCTGTTTAAAAATGTGTGTCTAAAAAATCACATAAATTAATAGCTGCAGTGGGATTGCAGTGGAAAAGAGTGGAGTGTGAGTCTGACAGAAATGCAATTGCTATTTTTGGTGTGCAGAATTGTGAGCCTGACAGATATTGGACTTGCAACTGGAGAGGTTGAGAACTGTTGGTCTGTTTGCTCCTCTTTTACCTGAAACTTTAGAACTTAATTAAGATATTATTGTAAATTTATCTTAGCCCCATTATATTTCACTTTTTAAAATGGACTTGCTGATCTTAATTTTCTCTTTATTAAAAGCATCCAATTTTAATAAATTTCCCACAGTTAGTTTTGATGTCTCTTTTTAAATTTCCAAGTCAATATTGTAATGTTGTAACAAAGTTGGATAATGTTAAGGTAAGGTTATTCATACTACCATGTGAACATGCTTGAGTTTTTGCACTAATTGTCCACAGGATCTGGGGAAATTTTCATCTTGATTTGAACGCCTAAGTGGAGCACTTAAACATGAACGGTGTGAAACGACTGTTAAATTTTCCAATACTCTACAATTTAGAGCACTACAAGCCTGTGAGGTTCTTACGCACTTCCAGATACCAGAGTCAGTAATCCATGAAGAGCTGATATCGATTATGTGAGGTAATGCAGCCTGGCTAATACTGAGCAATGCACTGCACAGCTGTAACGTGGCCTCCAACAATTCTAAGTTTAAACTTCATCCAGTGTACAGATATAAATCCAGCCCAGGTTCCAGTGTGGAGTCAAACTCTAGTACCACAGAATCAGAAAAAGAAAATAGTTACTTATGCTTTCAGAGCATAGTGTATCAGAGATCTGTTTTTAAATGTCATGCCCTGATTTAAATGTGTCTGAGGTCTTCTGACACCGTCTTCAAACAAAACCTAAGAAAACCTCTTTGATTTGAACCCATCAAGTTGTTCAGAATTCTTCTGTTAGATGCACACCTGTATTTGCCACTTAATTTTTTAGAAATAAAGCAAACCATAAGCCATGGTCAGCAATTTATATGAAATGTCCAATATTTGAGGTATCTGTAACTTTTAAAGTGTTAAAATATTATGGTCCAGAAAAATTCCTTTTAAAATATATTTTTAAAGCTCCCACAAAAGGAGAATAAGAAGAGAATTATATGCTGCTGCCTCACAGGATTATCATTATGTAGCTGTACATTTTGTGTCCAGAAGGAACTATTATGATTATTTAGTGTGATTCTTCTGTCTTGCAAAAATATTATACCCAAGAATATTTCATGTTAAACCCCTAATTTCTGTTTGAACTGTGGTTTATAGGCTTTTACTATTGTAAAACTGATATTTGCTGGTGCTTACACTACACTCTTGTATTCCACTTGTGTATTTAGAAGAGAAGATACTGGTCATGGAAAATTTTAGACCTCATTTTTCACTCTGCTCAGGGCAGCCTGGCACTCCAATACCTCCGACAAATTTTCCCTCTTTTCTGCCTGTGTGAGGCTGGATACCTGAACACTGAAAACAGTCACATAATGAAGATGGCTTTGGACCTGCTTCTTGTAGGAGGAAGGCTGGGAAGGAGAAAAAGAAGTCCAGGAGTTACTGATTGTTTGGAGTTTCCTGTCCCCACTTCTCCCTTCTGTGGAGGGAGGTGGGGAGTGCTTCATGGTTCCTCTCCACTGCAGAGCTCTGGCTTGTTTCTCTACCTCCATCTGTGAGGAGAAAGATGAACTTTATAGAGAGGACAGAATATCCATGTCCTATTTCTGTCCTGTAGCCTAAGTATGAAAGGAGGTCTAGATGCTAATCAGCTTTTTCAATACTCAGGAAATGTTGGGGGGCCCAGTTCATTACAGGTGAGCAATGCTGGGGCTCTGGGGGTGCGTTTGGGCAGAGGGGCAATCACCCTGACTGGTTGGCATATGCTTCTTTTGGTAAGAGAAATATCTTCTGTCAGAGAATGTGCTGTCCATGTGGGAATCTTTTAACATTCAGAGTTTTAAATGTTGGGATAGCAAAGGCTGCTAACGTTGCATGTAAAAGCAGTGGCCCTTGAAATGAACAGGTAGGGAGCACCTTTAGGAAGTGTAAGAAACACAAGAGTAGTCAGGAAAAGAGGAGTGGTGTAAAGCAACAGGTATCTTCTGCACTTTGAAGGTTATTTTCTAAGGAGAATTCAGTTAAGGATAGGATAGCAGGAGAGATAGGGAGAGAAATAATTCTTCCAAACATGGGAGCACAGGAAGGAGGGAATGGAACAGGTGAACATTTTCAAATGCTTATTTCTCTGGTGGCTGATGTCTGTGTTTCAGGAGATGGTGCTTTTATAGTAAATCTTCCTATCACTTACAGCCAGAACTGCAGAACTTTTCACATTTGATCACTATGCAAACAGATTATAATCCTCATCAGATACCCTCTGGTTTTCTACTTTCTCTCTCTTTATAGCTTTATTATTAGTGGTTATAGCTTCATTTTTACAAGTGTCACTAATGGAACCTAAACTGTGGAAAACTGTGTAACATTTAAAGCAAATATTGACATTTAGTGGTGTATTGTGTACCACAGACTATTTTTGTGAGTATTTACAGGATGAGCTGGGAAGAGCTGATCATGTCTGTTCTCAGGCTCCTGAAACATAGATTGCAATGAGTATCTACAAATTTAAAAGTCTGGAGAATAACTGGATATAAAAGCTGGAAGTATTCTGAAAGTAAAACTAATGTTGTTCTGATCTGCAAGCTATAGAAATTATGATGTTCAAGCAAATATTTTTAAAAAATTAATATGTTTTTAATCCTTTATGCAGTGACATTATTGTGAAATTTAGGGGAGGAAAGATAGTTCATTATGGCAGGAAGATTTTGCTTTACAGAGTACTTTGCATTTGTCCATTTTGAAGAGCCAAATAGATTTCAAGGGCAGAATTTTGTCTGGTTGAATTATGTAGATGACCCTTTGTGTTTTATGTACCCTAAACATTTTAAGACGTGAAGGTACACATTGTCCTTCTTTGAGAGGTTTCAGGTGTGAAGAGTTCATCTTATAACTTGTTTTACTAGAAGAACTGAATATACCTGTAAATTGTTCCATCTAAAGGATTAGAAGCACAGGTCTAAGCAGTCAGGGATAGGTAGTCCAAGGGAAAGGTAGTCCATGGAGATTTCCAGAAAGCTTCAGTGTTAAGGTGACGAATCTCCAGGTCTGTTTTATCACAAAAGCTGTAGCAGCACCTGTCTTGTTGTTACAAGAATAGAGAGATGGAATTGAAACATTGCTGTTGCATCTTGACATCTTGACTCACCTTTTATTGAACAAGTTTCCCCTGCACATGCTTGGAGGAAGTGGAAAGCAGGTGCTGGAACCATCTTCCAGCTGGAATAATTGCCCAAAATAGGTCACAAGATCAGCTCTGTCTTTCCTTGTGCCCCAGATTGTGGGTTCAGCTGGCACATTCAGTGACGCTTCTGTCTCCAATGGATTGTACCTGTGTTATTAAGAGTATTGCGAGGTTGTGTTCTCGCTATGGAGAAGTGTATGTTGCAGCTGTCTTTTCTGCTCTCCCCATGAGCTCTCAACACTTCTACTCTCAGTTTTCTCCAGCATGCCTCTGTGTGTAAAAGCTGAATTGTAAAGCATGCCAGTTTCAGCCATAATACGGTTGTCATGCATTTTTGTAACTAAGTTATCTACTCTGGTTTGTTGGGGTTTTTTTTAGACCAAGACACAAATGTTGCATTGTTCTGAAGAACAAACTCTTATGTTTAGTGACAATATTAGAAATAAAGAAAATAATTAGGCAAGTTGATAACTCTTCCTTCTTTCAGAAGCCTCTTCCTTTTCTTCAGCTAGGGTTATTCTTTTCTACAGATGAAAAAAGCCTGTCTTCCTTTATTGCTGGCAGCTCTGCACACCTGGAGGTTTGACTGGGAACATGTTGTGAAAAGAGATGCTTTGAATGGGTGTTACTCTGTGGAAAGCTAAATCTCCCATAGCTGTCACTGCCATGCTCTTAGATTAAATTAAACAGTTCGGTGTAACTATTAATCACTTCAATTATTTCCATAATTCCAACTCCAAGGCAGCTTTGTATTTGTAGCTGGCTTAGTCGTATCACATGGCCGTGACTTTCAAGGCATTGTCCAAGGGAAACAACTTACTTGGAAAAAGCTTATAAGGCTGGAAGGCAGAAGTGTTCTCAATGACAAGGCCTCCTGGTTTTTTTTTGCAGCCCCTGCTTGGCTGCCTGTTTGGAAGCAGCCTCCATGCCTTGAATTAGAGTGTTTAGGGAAGGACAGGACTTCCTTGGTGTATGGAAATCCGATGAAGAACAGCAGAGGTGTCAAAGACTCAGCTGGCCAGGTCTTTGCTTGTTCTTACGTCAGCAAATCCCCAAATTGCCTCATCTTGAGAACACAGAAAACATTTCATTGAAACCTGTCACTTAAATCCTTTCCAGAGCTGGGCATCCTGCCCAGCTCCCTCCATCCTAAAGTCTCTTACAAAAGGGATAAAGACCATGAATCCAGAGAGGGCTGGGAGATTATTGGTCCAACAGATGCTCCCTATTCTCTACCTGGATATGAAGCCAGAGTAGGCTTAACCCTATGCACTAGTGTAAAGGTTAGAGGAAACCCCAACCTTGCATTGCTTTGTGTTGTCAATGAAACACTAGAAGACAGTGGAAAACAACTCAAAAGACTGCACAAGAAAGAGAAAGACTAATCCCATGTCAATGAACTCTTTAACCTGGTTCATCCGTCAGTCCCACTGTGTGCAAAGTGAGCCCTAATGATGCATCAGTCATTGTAACTTGGTGTATAGTTGGGTTTTTTTTCTTTCACTTATAAAACTGTCCCAATTACCATGATTCTGAGGTTTTCCTTGTAAAGCTTACAGGATGTTACAGAAATACTTGGGCCAGTGGGAAAAGGTAGCTTAAAAGAATTTTTCTTTTCCAGTAGCTGCTTAAGACTAAAATTTCACAGGCATCATTATTAGTATCTTATAGGCCACATTTATTTTTTAGATCAATCAGTGAGCGATGCTTGACCTACAAAGATGCCTTGGAGACAGATTGTTAGAGGTTAACAGGCTGCGATCAGAAATGGATGTACTCCCCTAAAAGCTGGTAGAGGTTACACTGAAGATAACAGATTCAGTGCAAGTCTATCACAAAGCTATGAGAAGCTGGGTGTGTACATTAACTGTACGGATAAATTTCTGCAGTATAAGCTTGTTTGTCCTAACATTCACTTTATGCCTTCTGGTGGCAAAGTCAGCTACTCCCAAAGTTATTTCCAGGTGATCTTTTTGATCAGAAAATTGATTGGAGGGGAAGTACATGTGCAAAATGCAGTGGGGTCAGGCTGCCCTACAGAGTGGTGGGGCAGCGGGGACCAATCTTGATTTAGTCATCCCAGGAACACACAGAGGTCTGTTGTTTCATGGAGCAGATGGAAAGAGAAAACTGCAAATGAAATGTGAAAGTGAGTGCTGATTCTCACTGTAAATATTTTGTGTTCTGAATTTATGGTAAATAAGGAGCAGTGGAATAAGAAAATTACACAGTTCTAGACAGGTGCGGATTACAGGCTTTTTAACAGAGGTACTCCTGTGATACCCAGTGAGCATCTGTTGATTACAAAGTGCTTGGTTAGATTTTCACGCACTTTCTCTGTTCATCGCCAGGCCTCCACCCCTGGCTGAAGGCTGATTTTTTTAGAACTGTATTTAAAATATTCCTGTAAGAATTTGCACTGACAAAAATCTTTTGCAAGTAGCAAGGCCTTTTATAAAGAGAGATAATGAACTGCAGTGTCTTAAAGGCCCGATTTTTAAAGGTATGTAAGTGCTTATAGCAATGGAAATTGAATCTCTAGATGCTTTTGAAATCCCACAAGATGTTTAACTCTGTCGGTAGATGCTTTAATAAATTTGTTCCAAGTGGTTTGCCTAAGGTGCAGTTAGTCACTTCTAGATAGTTGAAAAAGGAAACTTTCTCTTACTGATGTAGCCATTAATCATTTTTGCCTTCTTTATGACAAAGCAATGGGAAAATATAACTGTTTATAGAATCTAATGGAATAGTGAAGAAATAACAATGAGTTATAAAAGAAAAATAATGTTCAGCTTTTACTGAGTAGTAGACATCTCCTGTAAGCTCATGCTTGTAAACTCTCTATAATCACGACATGGTTAATAAAAATTATTTGCTAAATCCTTTCTAAAGTTGGTTGAGGATCTGTGAAGTATTAGGTAGCAGGTCTTTGAGAGAATTTGATATGCTCAATGCATTTTGATAGTAAAAATCACATGCTATTATTTCTCTTTTCTGGTTGATCACAGTTCTTTTTTCAAACCTAGTACTCGGTTTGAGTATTTAATGTTTCCAAGTTTGCATTAATTTTTCTTGATATCATCTCATTTACTTACAAACACAGGGTGAGTATGAATGCCAGGTGAAATTATTTTTGTGTACTTACAAAAGAAAATGATACAATCCCCACAAGTAGCATTTGTCAGTATAATCTTTCTACCCTGTTTTTCATCGTTACTGCATATTCTCAGCTTACAGTTTTTCTCATCAAATGCTTTTGTTTCCATTAACCAGGATGCTGAGAAACTGGCTGGTGAAGAGCATGCCTGGAAAGAAGTCAAAGATGCTGTAAATGAAGTGAGATATCCAAAATCAAAAGAAGGTATCCTTTCAGTAACAGGCTACGGTCTGTCATTCAGTTGTGAAAACAGTCCAGAGAGCCCCTTAGTACGCAGTTCATCTTTTGAGACTTATTACCTAAAGGTTTGCATTTTTATGTTGTTTTAAAATGTATTTTAATTCATTTGATATTTAAAATATGTAATATTATTAATTGTATTAATAATAGTAGTCCCATTTATTTTGACTGGAACTGCTTCATGGCAGGCAGAGTAAGTACCTAGGATGCGAAGGAATATTTTGGCTCAGATTTAGACTTTTTCCACCACAGCCCAGCACTTCATATAAATCCACTTCTAAATGAAATAAATCTTAATCTGAAACATTAAATTCTTTGTCCCATTATTCTTATTGTGAACATTTCCAAGTTCTCATTCTTTGCACAGCAATGACAATAACAAGGACATTATCACAGTCAGGTTCACTGCAAGCATTATAGAATCATTATAGTAAGTTATAATAATATATAATGATAACTGATAATTAAGCAAATTGAATGAGATGATCTTGCACTAATAAACAGAACTGGATTCTAATGGCCATCATGTAGATATTCAATCCAATTTAAAAAATTAGTGAACAGCAGATGAGCAGAAGAGAGGTGATTTTTACTAGAAGACTACGAGTACATTGATCCCTTAGTCTATTCACTGGAATTTAACTGTTAATTTTGCCTATTGAAGCAAGATTCCTTACCATTTTCAGAAACATGGGCTTTCTTTGGAGCTAGGGAACAATTAAATCTTCCAGTGCTGCTTTTCAGCAGCATAAAAAACAGGTTTGCATAGTGACATTCCAGGCTGGAAACAAGTGATCACAATTTTTATTTTAACAAAAACAAAACAAAACAACAACAAAAAAACCCAAACAAAAACAAAACCCCAAACCTGAATTTGTTTATTTCTAATCCAGAGAGATTAATTTGTTAGCAAAAGGGAAGCACTCATCTCATTTAACTTTTATTTTCATACAGTTTCTAGTCTGTCTTAAGTTCCTCTATAGTTACTGCTTTGAGGCACACAATATTGAAATAGATCTTCGGGCATTCAGTTATACTTCAGGGCCCATGTTTTAACCTGAAAGTTAAATTATAGAGATGCAGCATGCAGCTGCAATAGTTTTTATGCTGAAGGTATGGAGCCAGGAATCTGTTCCTATTTAATGTTCCTATATTTGATTGCAGGAGAAATTGCACCTACTGAATTTTCCTAGGGTCTTTAATTAAGATTACTGATTTAACTGAGATTTGAAAATCAAATACATTGTAGTTTTTCAGAACTAGCTGAAAAAATATGTCCTTGTTGTCTGTTCTGTTCCTGTTCTCAGACATGAGCTGTTTGAAATGTGTCATCTTTCCTTCCATCACACCACAACACCAGTGCTAATTGGCATGCAGGGGCCAGCACAGTACCCAAAGAGGGAGCTTGATGTTTGCCCTCTTGCCAAGGATGCTGACTGAAGCATGTAGTCTTTACTTTCTGCAAATGTAATTTTTTTTAGCAAAGTAAACCGACAGTTTCTACAGTTGAGAAAGTCAGTGACTTCCAAAACCTGAGCTGATTATAACTGATACAGTGTTCTTGTGCTAAATCTGCAGTTAGAGAACTCGAAACAATATGTGTGAGTGAACTGTCTCAGACCCAAATTCCAGTTTAAGCATACAAATTGAGATGCTAAAGCCCAGTGCAAGGGAATTATTGTGGAGAAGCGGATTCCTCTGCATCTCAGGCCACACAACAGCAGCAGAGCTGCTTGAGGGCTGCTCCTCTAGGCTGAGCAGACGCAGGACAGCCAGCTCCTCTTTTGTCCTGTTGCAGCTGACAGTGTGTTTTCTAGTTTGCAATTTATGTACCTGCAAGTTTGGTCCCAACAGGTTTTGCAGTATAGCACATCTGCTATCAGATGCTGGTGAGTGAACAAAGCCGTATAATGACAAGTAAAAGCAGATGGACTAATACTATGCATCAGCTAAAATGGTAATCTTTCAAGAATGTCAGTGCTTTGTACTTCCTACAAAAATTGTATCAAGTGGAAATAATATCCCTCATTCTTCTGTTTGTCTGTCCTTAATCAGTTGTAAAGAATACATGGATGTTTGCCAGAGATATAAAGGTTAAGGTGCAATTTTATAATAACACATTCCTTCCCTTATATGGTTCTTTCAATCCAAGGGCATGAGAGCAATTCATGAATAATTAGTTTAGCCTTGTAACAACCATCTTATAAATCCTGGCCCTGCCGCACAGTGGTCACATTCTTAAATTTAAGTATGTAAATATTCCCATGTTCAGGAAGGACTAATTACTTCATCACAGGGTTGTCACTGTACACTTAAATCCATTGCTGCATTGGGGTGGATAGTATTTTCAGTAATGTCATTAAGATAACTGCTGAAATTCCTTGAGCTGGTTGTACAGAAAGGACTGTGATACAAACAATGTTATTACTTCTCTTACTATAAGTCTTTTTTTAATTATTGTTTGATTTGTTCTTACTTGTGTGTATGTTATCTTTTTGGTGTTTAGACTGCTTGCATCCCATAAAGTCCCAGATGACAGTACTCATTTAAAACCTGAGAGTATTGGTATTCAGCTTAGGTGTGGTCAGAGAGAGAAGAATCTGGTCCACAGAGAAGTCAGCCCAAATGTAATGAAAATAAGTGATTTGTGGTAAGGAGTATCCACCTAAAGTGGATGCAAGGCCCAGCTTACTTTTCCTCTCTTACAAACGCGAAATCTTCTTGTAGCATTGGAGGTAAAAATCTTCTTTACTGCCAAGATCCTTAATCCTGAACTGCAGTCAGACATCAGAACTGCAATGCTTTACTTTCTCATGTGTGAAACATGCAGCTGTACATGAAAAAACATGATGCTCTTTACAGTTGTTTCAAGGAGAAAGAAAATTAATTAATTGCAAGAAAAGGTTCTAATTTAATCAGAACTCTAAACCAAATCTTGGGCAGCTTAAAAGTATGTGTCATTATTTTAATATACAAAAAAATTAAATTCCTTTTTTTAGCTGCTGAGACATTTTGTTAAGACGTATTTCCATGTGTTCTTGCCCTTGGGTGCAAGATTTGGAGGAATATCTTAAGTAAATAATAACATTTCAGCAGTTAATAAAAAATATTTGAATTAGTTTGTTAGGTATTAAAATATCCTTTCATTTTGTCATCTGTCTTTTACCCTTTATTGCTGACATACTGCCGCCTTTAGAAATTGTTTTGCTAAATGTAAACAAAGCATAGTTACCTAAGCTACCACTTTAGAGATCAAGTATGTTTTCAAGAATTGAAGCAGAGTCTGGAATGATGGCAGCTTTTTTATCTTAATGCCCTGTAGGTCTTACTCCTTGCTAACAACATTTAGACCTTGTGTTTTTGTTTGACTAGAGATATTTCTTTAACTAAGGCTAATAACAGAGTGGGAGCAGGTTCTGGAAAGGTGCCAGAATCTCTTGAGCAGCAACATGGATCGTCTTCCAGACACAAACATCTACCAGCTGAAAATGCTTGACTGTGCCATGGATGCCTGTATTAACCTTGAATCCTGGGAAGAAGCTTTGTATTATGGCAGCAGGACACTGGAACCATACAGGTAAGAGATGTAATTGCTTCAACTGTTTCCAAAGATGGGGAGAGGGGGCTGCCTCACTACAAGCAAAGTGTTTCGTCTGGAGGCTTCTTACTGGTTTTATTTCTTGCTGTGCATCTTCCCTTGCTTTCCAGGTTAATGGATGAGGCAGAACTCCCATTCTGCCCAAACTGCCAGGCTGAGAGCAGATAAAATGATAATGGGAACTATAATAATAGCTGATTATTAGCTCCTCACTGTTTCATGTGTTCAGATACTGCCCCATCCCTGATCAGAAGCCAACTTTCTGGTTCAGACTCCATTGCTGTGAGGGTGTCTGTGTTTTGTGCTGAGCTGTGTCAAGCTTGAGGGACAGGTAGCTGGCTGAAATAATGTATATTCTCTGTATAATCTATACATAAACTTCACAGAAATAATAATAAAAAAAAACTTGCAAAATGCACTTTTAACTGGAAATTAAAAAGCCCCTGGTCCCTATTTTGGGAAAGGGCTGAGATGGTGAAGTACTTGCTGTTCCTCTCTCCTGGTCAGTACTTGCTCCTATGCTATGTGCTGGGAGAGTTTCTGAGCCTGATGGCCTTTTATCAATAAGGAAGGATGCTCTAGGGGATCCTCCTTCATGTGGTGGGTCCTGAAACTGATTGGAGCTTGGAGCTGCAATGCAACTTTGGTCATCTAGTGGAGAAAGGACAGGTGCTGTCTGCTTTGGTCTGTGTTCTGAAAGCTCTGAGACTCAAATCTTTGGGCTCTGGGTATTTGCATCATTTGTAACTAAGTGTGAAACTGTGCTGAATGTCCAGCTATAATGTCATTCACACGTGAATGTTCATTCTGGGTAAGGTGTATTATAGAGCATGTGTTTTGTCTCTTGTGGTTCTTCTACACCATATGACGTTCCAGTATATAACATGATGTTGAGAAGTGTGAGGGGCATATGCCAGTGCTGAACAACATGTGCTGCTGTGAATATGAACATCTAAGATTTTACGTGTCTTCCCTAATCAAACCAGGATGCCATCAGCATTAAGCATTTTGGCTGAGGAGATTTCATCTGGCAGCCTGTTTCTGAATAAAACCCAGTGTTGTACTTGAGAAAGAACGCAGCATTTCAGAGCTTTCACTATAAAGTAATTAGCAAGAAATCTGCATAGGCTGTGGTACACCAGAACTGTAGAGAATCTTGGCGTTCATAATGACTATTACTCCTCGTAGAGGAGGGCATGAGTGCCTACAGATTCTTACATTTCTTCACAGCGAAATTCACGTCATGCATGTCCCACTTAACCTTTCAAACAGGGCTCATGTAGTACTGCAGCAGTGCATGCTTCCTGCCAGCCTTCTACGTGTGGCGCACTCCGGGTGAACAGAGGAGTCTGCCTGTTTAAATGTTCCCTTATTAAACTTAAAAAAAAAAAAAAATAAAAAAAATAAAACCACCTAATTTTTTATTTTATAACTTGTTAACTCAGGTCTTCACAATTGAAAAAAGGAATTTTCTACAGATACTTCCGAGAACAGAGATTACAGTGAGACCAAGTGCAATTTTACCAGATAATTTAATAAAGCTTTCTCCGTTTTGCTTACTGAAGTGTACTGTTGTTTTCAAGCTATTTAATGCAGGAGTTTGGAGATGAAGGAAAGGGTTTGACTCTGTGTTCAATTAGTATCCCTTAAGGAGTGCTATTTACATGAGATATTTGACCTTTTTTGCACCTTGAAGAGCTTGTCCTTGTTCTCTCCTCAACCAAAGCATTATTCAAGAGAGATTTCAGTTGTTGTTTTTTTCTTTATACCTTCTAGTCATCACTACAAGCTTTGACACACCTGAAACGAAATCCACAGTTTCTCATTACAACAAATTGTGCCCTAAGCAGCAGGAGAGCAAATCCTAGGAAATCTTTTGGGATGCATTGAATTTCTCCTGTTGAATCAATCTACTGCTTGGCTGCTCCTGCAGTTCCATTATAGTTATCTATTTTCCTTTCCTCAGCTCTGGAAAAAGTATTCATACAGATCTCCACAGGGAATCACCTGAGAATCTGAGCAGTCCATATAAATAGAAAATAATTGTTACAACTTTAAAGGCTCTGGAGATTTGGTCAAAAACAATTTTAATTTCAGGTAATGTGTTTACTGTGCATTTTCCATTTCTTTAGCAGCAGGACTAATTTTCAGTGCTGTGTAACGTAATGTATGCTTTCATTATGATGGTTACTGACTTTTTCAGAATTATCCACTTCATGCAACTGGCAAAGACAGATGGTTAAACTACATGAAACTGATTTGTCATACTGAATACCAACCTGTATGTTTTAGGTAGTGACGATAACTCATGAAGAACATTGTTTAGGACCTCTCAAATATTTTTAGAGCTTCCAAAAGAAGGGGAGAGATGGCGGCTGTCAAGATGAAAAGCTGCCTTCTCCTTTTGTACCAAACCATAACTGTCTATGATTTGTTAAAACCTACAACACGTACTTTCATGCATGAACAGCCTGAGCCAAATGTATCTACGTAGCTTTTCTTGTAAATGCCACAGGAATAGTCTATCTGTCCAAGAGCCTTAACAAAAGTTAATACATTTGCCTAAGTGAAAGCTGCTCCACATCATAGTCAGCACTCAGCAGCTTGCAAAAATAAACTTCCTTTCAAAAATCCTCATGAGCCCTAACCACAGAATAACAGAATATCAGCAAGAGGTGTTGCACGGGTTTGTCGTGCCTCAGTTAGCACATTCACACTCTGGGCTGACTGCTGCTCATGAAGGATCGGATTCATAGAATCATATTATCACAGAATGGTTTGGGTTGGAAGGGACCTTAAAGATCATCCAGTCCCAACCCCCCTGCCATGGGCAGGGACACCCTCCACTAGACCAGGTTGCTCAAAGCCTCATCCAGCCTGGCCTTGATATTCAGAGATACTGAGTAGGGCAGACCTCTGAGGAAGGGCCCCAGCATTTATCCCTTAAATTGCAGAGAAGGCACACATGTTCTGGGGATTGGGTTTGGGTTTTTTTTCCCTTGTCTCAAGTATTCAGTGCTTACACCACAGACAAAGAGTGGAAGTATGTATTCGTTATAAAACTCTGCTAGATGTCCTCAGCTGTTGCAACAAGAGTTATAGGAGGAAAAGAAGTAGCTAAGTGACACTGTGGGCCGAGTGGATTAGGAAGCAGAAGGGACTGGGTAAAGCCATGCCACCTCTCTGGGCTCTTGTGGCATCAAGTCTGGTGAGATTCTGATACAAACATGTTCGTCTGTTTCTTTTCTGCACTGCTCATCATCTTCTGCTGAAATTAAAGCTAATGTATAAGTCTCACTGATTTTCAGATGGGCTGTTTTAATTAACAACGCTTCATCTCCAGTGCTGCAGAGTTAGGATATACTGGAGGGTTCCAACATTAACAAGAGGAAATTCCTTCTTTTCATCCCGTACAGAAGTGTTGTGCAGAAGTGCTGTTCTGTCTCGCCCCCCTGCAGCCTTGCACATCCTTCCCCACTCCGTCCTCCTTCCGTTGAGTCAGCACCGATACAGGGTTGTGCTGAGGTGGCTGTTCTGCTTCTGGAGTGGGAGGGAGCTGGGTAGGTGCAAAGCATCCCATATCTGTGGTAGACATGTGTCATTTTTCTGCTCTTCTCGCTCCTCCCAGTGACGTTTTGCAGTATCCCATTGGTTCACTTTTCCTCAGTGACTGAGGTCTTTGAGGGAACAGAGAAAACAATCCCAGTCAACACAATTTCATATTGCTTTGCAAAGGGCTGTGTTTAAGAACAGCGGCTGGAATGTCCTTCTTGTTGAGTATTTTCTGAAAGCATGGTTGAATTTTCATCGTGTGAACAAAATGTCAGCCAGTGACTTTTGGTTTAGAATACTAATTCAATATGATAGACTATAGTTTCTAAGTATGTGAACTTCAATCAAAAGGCAGATTAAAAATTGATGGTTGTTACAGTATCTTTTCCATGAGTCATGATCTTGTGAAAAAAAAAGCCAAAAATAATTGTAGAACCTAATGGTCTTGGAAGACACTGTGAACCTATTTTGTCTTCTTCAAAAAGGCTTTCCAGTAAAGAGTCTGATTTTCTTTAGGTCTGATTTTTGCCCCTTTTCAAATGTGTTTTATAAAAAGATTCTGCTCTTACAGGTATGTGTTTGTACTGGAAATAAAAATTTTTCATCTTTACCTATGAGCAAATGTATATGGCCCTTTGCTGAGTCCAGCAGACTCCTGAGTACTGGCTGGTTCTGCAGCACTTGGCTTGAATTTACATTTACATTGAAAGTTAGATTACACAGAAAGCTTCAAAAAAATAAAAAATAATTAAAAAAAAAAAAAAAGGTGAACTGCAGTGATAAACAGGACCACTGGGGGATGCTAGTGCTTAAGGGTTAAAATCTGGATCCAGCGCCAGTCGGCACCCTGGTTGTGGGAGGTCCCCCGGGGACTTGGTGCGTGGCTGGCAGATTTCTGAGCCTACTGATAGGAGTAATTCAGTGACCAAACTTCAGTGTCCTAATCATAAAACATCAATAGTAAACATAAATCTTAGGTCTCCGATCGCCTGAGAGGGAGACAACAATGTGAAGATGGAGAAAGTGATCCAGAGAAAGAGTGAAACAAAGAACAGAAAGAATAAAATCTACTTTGCTCACTTTTCTGAGGTTTTAGAAAATGGTCGTGGGCATTTATTTCCAATGTTTAGAGCAAAATGTGTGGACAGAAGAGAAAAAAAAATTCTTGCTAAAGAACTATAAGAGATTTTAAAAAAATACAGCTCATGGGAAAATCTGAATAGCTGGGGGATGCTTTCTTTCCATTGTCTAAACAAAAGAGTGTGAATTAAGATTCAGGAACTGATTTTTGGTTCATGAATGGTTCCATTGATTTGTCATCTAGAGATGGTAAGATAGTAGTCCCAAGTAAACGTCAGAGGTGTGTGAAAGGAGGAATGAGGTACATTTGCTGAAAGAGTAGCTTGTGTCTGTGCAGGTGTGCAAGGCTGGGGGCATCACAGCCCATTGTAACCTCAGAGAAATGTTGCTATAAACTGAGCGAAGAGCACTGTAGGCAGCCTTGGTGCACCTTCAACGTCAGGAAGGCAACAGAGGGGCGAGAGCTTGACAGTGACAAACTGCTAAAGCAGGTAGGAACAGTGGACAGCACCAAGGTCACCTCTCTAGATTCCTCCCAGTTTATTGGTAGCAGATCACTCTTTGCTGCTTGTGTTTAGTGAGTTAGATGAAATTAACTGACACTATTAGCATAAATTAGTGGGGGCCAGTCCATCTTTGCAAACCACCACAGCTCATGAAGCGGTTAGACATCCTCAGGAGAGACTGTTGATGTTTTATTTATTTGTACTCTAACAACAACATTCTGCACTTCAACATGCATCTCCCAGTATAAGTCAGACCTTCTCAGGCACTGTACTGTGTGTGTTGTCATGTTATACAGCTTTTCAAAAAATTAGGGTATATATGAACATTTGTATCATTTGTATGATAATTGTCTTTTTTCCTACTTTATTCCCACTTTATCCCACATATCCTTTGTGTGAGATAACACAGGCCTTGTAGTAGTTCTTTTTATTGCATATTTGTTATTCTAATCAGAAACTTAAAGATTGTTTGTGTTCTGGAGAAGTTTGGATATCTCTTGTGCAGATCTGAAAGGACAAAAATATATATCAAAAAAACCATGAAAACTGTAAACTATGGTTGGTTCTTTTTTGTTGGTCCTCTGGGTAGGAAAACCCAGTACAAATTTTAGGGTGTATTGTCTGTGGTTAATTGTAGGTATTTCTTCCAAAAGACAGATGTTTATAGCAATCTTTGCACAATTTCTGGCTTCAGTGTACCTGTTTTATAGATAAACAGGGAGCGTGCTTGTCCCTGATATCTTTGGGAATCCCTTTAAAGCACTTCAGCAGCCCACTCCTATCCTCCATTCCTCTCTGCTTCCTCCCCTCCAATCCCAACAGCCTTCTCCAAAAAAGAAAAATAAATGTGCCTAAGTTATCTTTGTCCTGATCAATCCATTTGCCATGTAGGAAACGGATTCTCTGGTTCGCTGCTTGCTTGCTACGTACATCTGCACAGCACCAGCACCTTCAATTCTTTGGTTCTTTTCTAGTTCTTTTTCTTGTATTGTTCCAACCTCATGTTGTCCCCAAAAGTGATACTGAGCTGTGTAATCCTCAATGCCTCTGTAAGTGCTGCACCATCTACCTTTCCTCATTTTTACATATTGTGCACATGGGTAAAATTTTTTACTAATCTCTCCAGTCATGCCAGCTGTTTTTCAGGCATAATTTTGATGTCTCTAGGTTGTCCAATATACTCTATCACACATGAGTAGCAGTTAGGCAACATCAGTGTTAATTTGCCACATATGTACCATATTTCTTAGTAGGTTAAGACTTTCTTACATAGCTTCTTTGCTGCAAGATTTTTCTGACAGTATTCATCCAGTAGCTCTATATTTGTATACTGGTGCTTACTGGTTTCAGTTCTAGTTTCTAGTTTCACCTTTCACTTATGCCAAGAGCTATTTGAATCTGAATTTTACAGATAGTGATCTCCCAGGGATGTTAGTGAACTAAATCAACAAGTTTCCCAGAGTTTCATTTTTTCTCTGACACAACTACAAGTGTTGATTTCTCCATCTCTCAGATAGCATTTCCAAGGTGTTTTAAGTAATTTCTTGAAAGAGCTGTGTTCTCTGGCAATGATAACTTTGTCTGTAGATTTTATTATTTTTTTTTACACTGTAGGATCTCCTTCATATTAAGATGTTAGACCATCCAGGGCTTCAGTCTTTGCCTAGAAAAAGGATTTCAGTCCTAGGCTACCTGCCTACCAGAACTGAAAGATTCTGTTTGGTTTTGGATTTTTAACTTAAGCAGTAATAGCTGGCATCTTTTTTTTTTTTTTTTTTTTTTTGTACATACATGCTTGCAATTTACAAAGTAAGGACTTATGCAGCCCTTTTTTCATTAGTCTGCTTGCTATTACACACCAATTAAAGGAGAATAGAAGTGAGTATTAAACAGGTACTATGCAAATACGAAGCTCTCATATACTAACCTACAAATGCATGAGTAGATATTACGAGGACCTGTGCGCTGTGAGAAAAATGCAGCATAGTTATTCAGCTGGAATGATTTTGAGAATGATTTTTGTGAATTCACAGCATCTGTGTGAACTGTGCTAAGAAGAAAAGGGGGGAGTTGATGCCATACAGATTCTAAACAAAGGTTTGCTTAGAGCCTCAGATAAAATGGGATTGGGAAGTGATATCAAGGGAACAATTAACAGTTAAAAATGGATGCATATGAAGCATATGTGGAGTTTTGGATTCCTTTGACAGTAACTTTGCTTTGAAAAAGCTATTTTAGAGGCAGAAGTCATGGTGAAAAGGGAGACAAACGGGAGGAGAATCATTAAAAAAGAAAGATAAACTTACAATACTATCTCTGATGAAAGAGACAAAAAAAAGAGAGAGGGCATGCAGAAAATAGCAGCAGAGTTGTAAGGAACAATGCATTCTCTGGAGGGAGAGTTAGGAAGACTCTGATTTTAGTCAGAAAATATCTATTGCTTTGTTGGAATAAATTGTCAATTTGAGTTGAGGAGGCAGAGAGTGGAGACTTGGCAGTACTTCTAAGAAGAAAATCAATTAAGCGTTCCTAGTGTTGGAGATGTGAACAGTGGTGAAAAACGAAAATTGTTTAAGCAAGAAAACAGTCTAAACAACCTTAGAGATAAAGACTGAAAATGATGAAAAAGCAATATTTTTTTCTACTGAAAAAGTGGAAAGTTACAGAAAAATAAAAAAAAAAAAAGAAAGAGAAGAAAAAGAGAAAAAGAAAAAAAAGAAAAAGAAAGAGAAAGAGAAAGAGAAAGAGAAAAAGAAAGAGAAAGAGAAAGAGAAAGAGACATTTGTGAGGGAGGGAAGAGGAAAGGACCAGCAGATAAGAAGAGCAAAGAAACTGAAAAACCTAAGAGTCTGTTTAAAGGGTGAATCAATGAGATTGGCCAGGGAGAGTGAGTGATAGAAATATGGTGCTTTGAAGAGGGGCATGCAGAACCAGAAAATTGAAGGAAGTATTGTCAAACAAGAACCATGCCAATGAATGATCAAATTCCTAGTGAGATGATCCATCCAGCAGGGAAACCAGAGAATGAAGGTCTGAGAGATTCTGCAGCAAAATAGGTGATGCTGAGTAAAGCTGAAACTTCCCAGACTGATGTTGACAGGAAAGGAAGAGAAAAAACTGAACATGCAGGTGAGAGGAAAAGGTAAATTACTGTAAGGATATCCCAGAGACCACACAGTTACTGGTGTGATGGTAGACTACAAGCTCACTGGCTCTTCAGTTTGACAGTTATTGAGTAAAAGGACTAAAATGTCATGGAAGATCTTATTAGGAATGCATTACTCAGATGTCCCTGAAAACCAGAAATATCCTCATTTTCAGGTCCTGTGTTTGCTAAGCTTGTGCATAATGCTGCCTTGGCTAACAGGTTCATGCATACTCCCCTCCACCATATCAAATCTCTGTGAGCTATATTTCTTTTGACCTGGTCAAGGTCTGTTAGTCAGCTTTCCTTAACCCCATAAAGGCAGAAAATCCAGTCTTTCTATACAGAGAACATTTGGAGGTATGAGAAACTAGTTCTAAATTGTCTAACCCCGGTATAAGAAATGACACGGCCACGTTAGGATAGCACTCTGCCTCATATAATCAGCAGTAGAATTGTGCCATAGGGGACCACTTAAGGAAATGCTGAGAATATTGCCTGCCACACAAACACTAGTCACGCTGCTTCATAAATAGAACAGTTCCTGGCCTTCAGAAATTTAGTCAACGGCTAATCGTCTCCTTACTTCTCTGTACAACATCTGAGATGTTGGATTATGCAATTTAGGGCAAAAGGGTTGAAGGTGTGCTGTGACCTTATGCTCACCTGCAAAGCCCTCCTGCATGTATTCCCTTGGCTGCCACCAAAGTTGCTTCTTCCTTCCTTTCTGCTCTGGTTTTCTACAAGAAAATCTATCTGGTTTAGTTCAGAACCCCAAACACTGTCTGCTGGTATCTGACCCTGAGATGTCTGCTGAGTCCCAGATAATCCAATTCCATGGTTAAGCAGGTGATTCAGTGCTTCTCCTCTCCCACCCCCTTGCCTCTCCCAGATGCCCTTCTCTTCCCTGGAGTACAGTGGAATCTCTTTTGTCAGGTTTTGTCATTTCATTATCAGGCAAAACACAGCAGCCTGAATCACCTTTAGTAACATAACTTTGAAGATGAAAGAAGAAACAAAAAGCAAATGACTGTGGGTAGAGAGCTGAACAAAGACAGCAAATGATTAGAAATGTTGGTAGGCTAACAAAAGACAGGGTATAGCACTGCTGAGTAGAAAGCCGGCTGCCCAAAGGGCCGGGAAAGCTGACAAAAGTGAAAGCAAGATAAATACATCTGAGAGAAAAAAATCACCTTCAGAAAATTATGCAAGTCTACTAATGAATGATAAAAAATACATATTTTACAAACAAAATAAAGTCATCTTGGAGGAAGACTGAGGAATGCAATGCACACGTGGCGAGTAAAAGGAGAGAGGGAAGAGTATAGGGAGCCAAAGAAGAATTACAAGAACCTCAGAAATATCAAAATTAGGGAGGAAAAGCCTTTCTTGCAACTTCTCCCCATCATCACAAAAGATAAAAAAGAGAGAGGGCAAGGAAAACGGATACTGCCACAGTTGCAATCACTTTCCTAAGAGGAAAATCAGCTTTCTGTAGCTGTGCAGTGTGCTCCTGGAAGATATGGTTGATGGGCTGCCAGAAGTGAAGATAATGTTCTGGAATCAAGGTGTGTTCAGTACAGCCACATCATGAATACATTTCCATATTAATTCAGGTATGTTGAGTGATGCACACCAAGGATTTAACCAGCATTTCAGAAGTCTTCTGAAAACTGGCAAAAGGGACAGCCAACAAGCAGAAGCATCCTAAACCAGGTCTTTCTACTTGATTCATTCTTGGTGAAATAGAAAAGAGAAAGAGAAAAGGAATTTTTTTCATGCAATAGTGTGCTTGGCAGACTTTGAGAAATTGAATTGGATACTACATTGCTACAAAACAAAAGCCTCAGTATATATAGTCATAAAAAGGAAAAACATTTAGGAGATTAATTTTCTTGTCATAGAGGGAATTTGCAAGATTTACCACAGCAGTTTGTGGAGAGCTTCGCTTTAGACAGTGGCACAAAAAGCATGTTTTAAGAATGTTTATGCAAATATGACTGGAGATCTTGCTTGGGAAGAATGGGAAATTGCTGCATGTTGCTACTGTTTGAGGTGTTCTGAAACACAGACATCGTATCCTATGAAACAGTGTAACTTCTCAAATCTTACAGAAAATCACATAAAGTAACTTATGACCAGGGGAATGTCCTCCTAGTTAGTTGCTTGCTCTCATGACAATAGCTAGAGATAAGTTATCTTAGATATTTGTCTCAGTACTGCACCAGCGTAAGGCCTTTTATTTTTCAAAGGATTTCAAAATATGTAACCAAGTTGGGTAATATTACTTCTACCAATTCAATTTTGAGATGAAAATCAGATTTACATGCTTGCATTAAGATAACATCCTGAATGCATACTCAAACCTTATCTGTTGCTACCCATCTGGATTCAGTTCATCTGTGTATTGTCTTGCTGGCATGTTTGCAGTGCAGGTGAGCTCTACCAATGCTGGATATTTACCAAGAGATGCTATCAAATTGTGCAAGCTTGCTTGTGCCAGTAGAGAGGAAGAAAGAGAAGGAGGAGGGGAAAAGGTCTTTTTCATGTAACAGAGCATCAACATGCAACTGTGGCACAAATAAAAGTATATTGACTTTCACTAAAACTGTTGATTTTATGAAGTACTCCATGCTTTCAACCCCCTGCTTTGCTCTGAGAGTAGCAATGTCCCAGGGAAGTACTTCTTTCTTCTGATACCTTGAGGAGAACTAGAAAGTGCAGTGGTTATACACCTTTGATGTGTTAAACTGTGTCCATTGATGAACAACCAGCTTCAGATATTGCAGTGGGATGTGACTTTTCCCTCCCATTTGCAATGGCAAAAGGACTGTCACTGTGCCTGACCTTCGCATTTGAAAAACACCAAAGACAGAGCATTTGCCGCATCCAGTGACACCAATAGAAACCCACAGCAAATTGTACTCAGACCCTACTAAGTTAAGCAAGGAAAGAGTAACAACAAATTTGCTGATAAATGAAAAGGACACAGCTCCATAGAAATCAGCAGTGGTATGTGGATCCTGATTTCACCGAAGGTCTCAGCAATTCAGTGGCAAAAGGCATTCACTGTTGGTGGTGATGGTGTGGTGTATGTAACTAGAGCGTCTGTCTGCTTAGGGAGTCAAGCACTAAGTTTTCTTCTATAAAATCTATTTCTAAGGGCAGAACTGGACTAATATTTACCAGGTTGAATGTGGAAGAAAAATTACAGTTCTTCTGATATTCACCCTAAAATGCTATCCCTTCCTTTTTGTGCCCTGTATTTAAACATGAGACAGGGTGAGGTTCTTGGCTGCTCTGAACTAATTGAGCTTGCTTTACTTTAGGTAAGGATGTAAAGGATTCTCCATGAAACTCTACCTTTTTTGGAGACACAAGTGCAGATATTCATGGTGTAAATTCACATTTGACATATACCAGTTTCTCTTGCTGTTACTGCTTCCTAGCTAGGTACATTCACAATTAAAAGGGTTGCTGATGTCTTTAGCAAGTTGGATTGTATTTTACTTCAGTTTTGCTGCTATTGATTTTATATCTGCCTATTATTCTCTGCCTTGGCAGTCATTTTATCAAGATGTATTTGTAATGGCTTCAAGCAAATATATGCATGCTTAAGCCATACAAGTTGCATTCCAGTAAACAGCACAATCCTTCGGGCATTTCTGCCCCTCCTCAGGTGGCTCATCTGTAGCCCCCAGGGGTACCCTCTGGCAAAATTCTGCTTGCTTTTGTTTAACTGAGGTTGACAAAAATTACTTGATTTCCAGGGTCTTTGGCAGTGCTAGTGGCAGCAACAGCTTATATAGAGATACCTTAGCCTGTTCCTGAAACAAAGTTAGTGTGTTGTATTCAATACAATAACACTACCCCAACTTGTGATTAAGTGCTTTGTGAGTTCCATTTCCTTATAAGAACATGTGTAAGAACCCAAGAATGTATGCCACAAGTGAACTAAGCATTAATCTGTCAGCGGCTTAAGTGTGTTTGGGATAGGGCAATGGAAATATGTGGTATAGTGACACAGTGTTTGTTCTCTGGGAAGCACTTAAGAGCAGATGGAACCTGTAAAATAGACTGATTCATGAAAGTGTGCAGCTTCTATCAGATTTGTTGGATGCTTCCTTGTTTTAACCTAAATAAACACAGCCCACACATGCCTGAATTTTCAGTAAGGTGCAGGTAGTTGCAAGCAGAGAACCCAACATTGGTAGGTCCATAGAAATTCATCAGGAAGGGACTTTTACTTAAAAGGTGTGCTTCCTAAAATAATTAGATGGGTAAAAAGTACAGTATCATTGTGGTTATATCCTAAGAAACTGAAAAAAAAGATTAAAGATTCTACAACAACATAAAGAATAAGATGCTGGAGCCTCATTACAATTCAATAGAAAATTAAGTCCATATCAGGCATGTCTTAAAATTCTAGAGTAAATCAATAGCATCTATAAAAATGAGGTAGGGTTGCATGGAAATGGCATACAAATCTGTAACATTCAATAGAAAAATGTTATGCATCCTACAGATCTGTTGAAGTATACTGTAAGACTCTGCAAACAACGGATATGGTTGCAAGCTGAATTCCACTAGGGTTTGCATGTAAGGGAGACATTACATTTGTATCCTTAATAGTGACTTTCTGAGCTCCACCACTTGCTAATCTGAAGAAATAATAACTCCCATATCAAGATCTGGAAGACCCTTATATTTCTGCAGAGCTTCACCACAGTGGCTACTTTATGGATTTTGAGTTGTGTGCCATTGCAGTGGTGACAGTTGGGGTTTTGTGTTCCAAAATTTTCACCACGTAGAACCTTGGGATGGAATGTGCAGACAGCCTACATTGGCATTTATCCTATTGTTTTATACTGAACTAAATCAGCTTAATCACTGCATCAAAAGAAAGGATAGATTTTCAGACGTTTGGGTTTTTTCATTTTTTGAAAGTAATCAAATCAATGTGTCTCCCAAAATAAAAAAGAGGATGTGGATTTCTAACATCTTGCTTTCTGTGCAGTGCGGAATTGCTGTACCTGTAGCAGAGATCTCATTTCGGCTGATTGCGAGAAATTTACCTGGGGAGAGCAGAGTAAGAAACAATGTTAAAAATGTGTCTCTGGAAATATAATTCTGCTCTAGTGAATTATGTGTGCTGCAGTCTCCAGGTAACTTTAAAACTACACTTTGTATAGTATATAATATTCTATTGAGCTAGTTTGCATGTTGGTAGGAGGACGCATCCTCAGCATATTTTGAAAGGCTCAATGAAGGTCACACTTCTTGAATCATGACTATGCAAAGTATGGCAAAACCTGCAGAGCTGCAAAAAAACCCAGACCAAACCCCTCCATTTTTTCCCAGCAATAGTGTATCATGCAAATTCTGCCCAGAGGGCCCGCAGACAGGCAAGAGTCAGGGACAAAAAAAAAATTGTCCCAGTAAGTGCTTGGTCTTGCAGCAAGAGCTAAGAAATTAAAAGACATTGTGGTGTCCATGAGACACCACAATGTCTTTTTATTATCTATGCCTTTACTTGTTGGTGCTACCTAGCAGCTTGCATAAAGACAGAGATGCCAAGCATATGAAGTTCCTACAAGTTTGTAGAAATTAAGAGGCCATATATAGAGTGCCTATAAAGAGAGAAGAAGTTAAAGCCCATGTTCAAATGTATTAATAGACACCAAAATGTCCACATAGCAAAAAGCAGTTTTTAATGTCCTGGTGGCAGGGAAAAAGCTTCACACCTATCTCACTATGGGAGCGTAAAACAACCATGAGCCACAGGGAATTTGGTAAATTCTGCTACTCACCTCAGTGGCACAGCTGTGGGCAGAAGCTAAGCCCCTTCTCACCTCCACTGGGGAAAAGGAAATGGTACAAAGAAGGGGAAAGAGAGCCATAAATAGCAGCCAACATATTTGTTTTTTCTGAGGTCTGTATTTCTCTTAGAAATGATGTCATTAGAGCTTGATATCTGCATTTTACAGGCATAGTACTATGTGATATTACATCCCAATGAACGCTTTGGACTAACAGAATTTGCACAGTATCAGTGGAAGTGTTTGCTTTCCTGCCTGCTTTTTGTGCTACAGAATTTTTTATTTCATTTGTTTTAATTATTTATTTATTTTTAATGTATGGAGCAAAAAAAGCACCATAGTAAAAATGGGGTGACAATTTTAAAAACAAGGAAAATCTTGAATCCTGTCTGCAACTTCAATGTTACTTGAATATTATGTGGAAAAAAAAAAAGTCATTGTGTGCACAGCAGTTCTTACTACACTGCCTGGATGAAGTGGAGAAGGTTTGTCAAGTCTGCATTCTTTCAGATATCAAAATAAACACAATCTTTGGTTAAATGTGTTTGGAAAAAAATCAAAGCCATCAGGTGGAATACTTGGCAAGATTCTCATGACTTCATTAGGGCTGGAGTTTCATCTGTTGTGCTGGTTGTAGATCAGTCAGCAGTAGATGGCGTGTGAATGAGTCATATGGAAGTGTCCCCAGTATCTTCCGAGCTGTCAAATCTCACATGCTGGGTAGGGAATTTGCTCGTCTGACCCCCTCCTCGTACTCCCCACCCCTGGTGCAGTGGCTGTTGCTTGTCTCCAGCTCTGTGTCTGTTGCATCTCACAAAGAGGATCCCTGGGAAAAGTCCACTGGAATAATTTATTGCTGGATGAGTCATTATCCAGGAGCAATGCAGTGACGGGTCCTCCTCTCTCATGTGCCTGGAAGTGCAGACAGTCACGCGCTCATACACTCGTCATCCAATGCGTGAATCTTGTGTGTGTGGATCCTGTAGTGTGTTTTTCTTCCTCAGTTCTTTATGGGTGAGGACACTTTCATAAATTCAAGACCTGATTCTCTTTCATGTACATAATTTTTAAATTAGCAAACTTCTCTGGAAGTAAGAGAGCTGCACTTATGACTTTTGTTCACTGTAGAAGTTTTTGTTATGGCATGTTGACAGATGTTTCTAATTCTCCCTGCGTTCAATGAAGCATCACCCGGTCTTTAATTTTAGCGTAGCCACATTTTGCAATTTTACTTTATTCTGAATAGCTGAAGATACCTGCTTTTCACAGTCTGATGGAGATTAAAAATTATTTTGTCATGTAACCCAGACAAAGCAGTGATTTAGAAAGCAAAGAAGATTTCATGAGGCATCAATAGAATGCTCTTCACGGTATAACACACCCTCTTCTGCTAAGCAAAAGGGGTTCTTATAATGAAAAAAAAAACATTATCAAGTATTTTTTTTAATTATCACTCTTTAAATTAACATCAGTGAAGAAAACTACTGAGTGAGAGTTCAGGAAAATGCAAAGGGAACTTAAAATTAATAATTTTGAAACTGTCCTACCACAATATATTCTTCTTTTTGAAGAGCACACTGTGCAGTGTAGGAGTGTGTAATAAGTTATGGTCTTTTTTGAATGGCAGTCCTTAATAAGTTGATAATTTATTTATGTACTTAACATTTCTCAGAAACTTTATTTACATGGAGATTAGGTGGGGCCAAAAACTTCATAAGATTGTGTATCCAGTTTTGTGATGATTGATACATGACTGCCCTCTTTACTCTTTCGCAGCTTTTGGTTTTCAGTGACCTCAGTACAGTGACTTCTGATTTAAAAATATTCTTTAAAAGAAGACAAAGAGAGCTTGGTGGATAAGAGGGACCAGAGATAATGATACTATCTCACTTGAATTGATAGAAAAATGAAGTCTGTGTGTAGTGTTAAGTGTAAGTCTAAATGGTGAGAATAAATCCAGCCTCTGGCTGACGATGGCAATATATTTTTGTGGAAGTGTTGGGGGTGGCTCATCACAGTCTGAAGAATCAAACTCTGATTTATGTACTGCCTTGTTTTTAACAGCTGCCACCATTGTTCCTTCTCTAGTGTGAAAATATCTCCAATTTTGTACATGATCTGCCTTCTGTGTCACTGCATGTTGCCCTGTTCCATCCCTGACACCAACCTATGTGTGCCCTTTGACCAAGCTGTCACTGTCTTTTTACTTTCTGCTGATACAAGTCATACCAATGACCAGAGTCAAGCGATATTTATGTAAGATATATCCATCCCTCTGTGTCTAATAAGAAGACCACACTATTTCTGAAACATATATTATTAAACAGATATACTTTGTAGAATGTTGTCTGGTTTATTCTCCTCCTGAAGACAGCTTGCTAACAGCAGTCACTCAGGAGATCTGTTTTTCTTCTTTACATTTAAATGTTTGCCTGTTGTAAGCCACAGATTTCCCTGAAGTGCTATCCATAAATGTGCAAGCATATGGAAAAGTTGGCTGCAGACATGTGCAATAACTGTATTGGAAACTTGCAGTCTGTGGACTTCTCAAATCACTGGATTTCAGAGCCCAGCTCAGTATGTTCCTTGTAGCCTTTCACTGCTTGTTAACATGCAAGTCCTTCATGATAGCTCTGAGCAACACCAGGACAACTGCTGGCTGTAAGAAGCTCCAGGCAGCAGCGTGTCAGCTCTAAAGGAAAAATGCCACCATGCCAATGCTCAACAACCGAGTTGATCACTGGTCTCCAGAACTAACGCAGCTATTTTTCCATTAGATTTTTGTCTCTGATTGACTGAATTTTTATGCCAATTGACTGAATGGTAGCTATGTTGCAGTGTTCATGCACTACTTACAACACATCAGAGAATTCATCAGAGAGACAACATAATGGATTTTATAGTGCACAAACCAGTTTCCCATGAGTGGAGAATTTATAACAATTTTCCTGCATGCATTCTGTTGTATCTATCTCGAGGAAAGCTTACACTGTGTTCTTTACCATGGGGAACATAGTATTAGTATCTTTTCCCTCTGTTATCTTGGTTTTTTACAGTACTAAAACATCTTTGAGATTTCTACTTCACTGCCAAATTTAGCTAAGATTGGCCAGTGGATTCAGAAGTTACTAGAGGAGATCTGGCAGACACATAGTGGCTCCATAAATCTTGTTATTAGGCTAAAAAAGGGGATTCTTTTCCCAAGCTGTCACAGGAGAAGATAAAGCCAGCAGGTCAGGGAAGGACGGGCTAACAATAAGATAGAGTATGACCAGGACATCGGTCCTTTCCAGCCTTAGTCTGGCAACTGGTGGGCATGAGTGGCATGTTACCAGTTCCCACATAATCTAGACACCCAGGAACTGTGACAAGAAGGAGTTTTAATGAGGGATTTGCTGAAAGCTAATGAAGTAGTTTTATGGCTGCTTATAGCAAGCTTCTTCCAGGTGTGAAGGGCAGCTTGAGAGAAAGTATAGCAGGGAAAAAATTGAAAGTTTAAGCTTTGGGGCAGAGAGGGGGTTGTGTTTCTCCTATTAGCGTAACTAAGCAATGACAACTGAACATCTCAAGTTTGTTAGGTACCCCAGCACTGATCAGACAGCTTCAGCTAATCAGTTTACTGATTGCAGTGGAGCATCAACTTCTTTTTGCAAAGACAGTTTACCAGCATCTAATAGTGAGATATTTGACTCGAGGGGAGACCCTTGCATAATCCAAAGCAACCCTCAAGGGCCCACATCCTGGGAATTGCTACATTAGGATATATCACTGTCTTGCATTTTGTAGTTCCCAGTAATGATTTTTCAGCAGTTGAACATATGCCAGTCCCACACAGCATGGCTCGACTCAGCCAGAGGTTCTGGGCCTCTGTCACTGATATCAGAATTGAGCCTGAACAGAGCAAACTATGACTAGAGCTGAGAAAGCAATGAATAACAACTAATTTGTTTACCAAAATTCACTTCTCCCTTGCCTTCAGAATGGCCATGAGCATCATTGCAGTTTTTCTCAGATTTATCTTTAGAAGAGTTCTTTAAATGAATGTATTTTAGAATATTTTAGAATATTTTATGTTGTGACTGCATTGTGAACCTTTAAAACCCAAAGCTCAGCTTTCATCCCTCAGGTAAAAGTGCTTGCTTCCATACTAGCTGAGCATTAACTTCCAGCCAAGTGCTGGTGTTAAAGAATGGAGATAAATCTTCTGCAAGTTTCTGCACAAGCACAAGGCCATCTTGAAATCCTTACTAATGGCTTTAATTATGGAAACCAAGCTTTAACTTTACTAATTCACACATATGACTGGAATATGTACACTTTGAATATTTATTTCAGTAGAATTCATGTTGTCATTGACTGTGGAAACAAAATCAGGGACCTGATAAATTCAGTTAAAATGCAGGCAAGTATGCTCCACTCCATAGCAAAGAACAGAATATTTTGTGCTGCTTCTAGCACACTTCTAAAATGAGGAGAAAAAAAAAAAAAAAAAAGCAATGTGCACATTTTCAGATGCTGTTTAGATGATCAAATACTTTAAATGTTTGCAAGATTGCTATCATCTCTAGATTTATTTTTTTTTTGACCCATGTGGTTGAGCATACTGTATGGTCTAGTTTACAGATCTAGATTATCTCTCTTCCATGTTCCCAGCCCTTGTTCCTGTCACAAGGTTCCTGACTTCCCTGAGCTACCTAAGATACTCCACCTAAGCTATTCATTCTGACATTCTGAAACAAAGACAAAAAGATGGTAATGGGATGTGTTCGTGTTGGATCCAGGGATACCACTAACAACAGTGATTAAAGTCAAAATCCAGCTGTTCAAAATTTCTTAGTTAACTTGTTAACTTAGTTAACTTGTGAGTGAGGTCAAAAACCAGCCTCCCCTCAAGGCTGCAAAACCTGGTATTGGACCTGAGATAGCTGTGCTGATTCACAGGTTGCACCCATGACCATGCAAAAATTGCTGACCTGGGTGTATTTTGTTAGCCTGTCTGCCTAGGAAGAGGGAACTGGCAACATGCAAGGGTATTCGTGACCCTCTGGAGGAGACTTGGCGGTGGCCACTGTCTGCTCAGTAAAGAAGGCAGGGGGATGTAGAAAATGTTGCAGGAAGGAGCATGATGCATTTTCATTCAGAGGTTTAAACATCTGTAAATGTTTGATGTTAGAAGCAGTACGGATCTTCTAGGATCCCTCAGTTCAGGTTCTTTTTCTCTTTGTCTCAGTAGCTAACCTCAGGAGGTGTTTTGGATCAGGTTTCTTCCTCTCCCAAATTCTTCTTACACTCCTTACTGCTTCTTTAACTCACAGAATCACAGAATGTTAGAGATTGGAAGGGGCCTCGAAAGATCATCCAGTCCAATTCCCCTGCCGGAGCAGGACACCTAGATCAGATCACACAAGAACGCATCCAGGCGGGCTTTGAATGTCTCCAGAGAAGGAGACTCCACAACCTCTCTGGGCAGCCTGTTCCAGTGCTCTGTCACCCTCACTGTAAAGAAGTTTTTCCTCATATTCAAGTGGAACCTCCTATGTTCCAGCTTGAACCCATTGCCCCTTGTCCTATCACTAGATGTCACAGAGAAGAGCCTGGCTCCATCCTCCTGACACTCACCCTTCACGTATTTATAAACATTGATTAGGTCACCCCTCAGTCTCCTCTTTTCCAAACTAAAGAGACCCAGCTCCCTCAGCCTTTCCTCATAAGGGAGATGCTCCATTCCCTTCATCATCTTTGTGGCTCTGCGCTGGACTCTCTCTAGCAGTTCCCTGTCCCTCTTGAACTGAGGGGCCCAGAACTGGACACACACACTGGAACTCCAACCTATTTATCTTCATTTCTTTGACTCGTCTCTCTGTTCCTTGGTGAAGAATGAGTTGGGGGTGTGTATCTCTCTCTGTATTTCTGTAATTTCTTCTCCTTTATCCCCCGTTACATCAGTAACTTGAGGGTACTAATATGCAGCATCCCTGGTGGCCTCTCCTTTTACTCTTTACCAGTCCTCTTTCCAGTAGCTCCTGTGGAAAAAGGCTGAAGACCTTATAATTTGACTTCTCTTTTCTCCATGGAAGAGGTTGTTCCTGTCACATAAAGTCCTCCTTTCATAAACTGCCGTTTCTCCAACCAGGGTAGCAGAGGATCTTTTCCATCTTCCAAGAAGAGCAAGGGGAGCCACCTCCCCTGCTCAGGCCATGCAGGAATGAGGAAAATAACCAGCTTGCTGGAGCTTGGCTGCTCCATTCCAAATGGACAGATGAGCGCCTTGGCATCTGGTTAGAGGGAAGTGAAACTGCAAGGACATTGTCCAAACCTCATTAATTTCTGTGGGCTTTGGATGTGATTGTCAGAAGGTAGACTTTCACTATGACCCAAGCATTCCTCAGCCAAAGCATCTGCAGACTGTCAAAAGCTAGAAGAGCAGTTTCAAGAAAGACTTTTTTTGGAGAGTAGCTTTACCTTAGTTACCCTTCTCCAGCATTGCCTTCTCCAGGTTCACCTTCTGTCTTGACCAAAAGAAAAAAAAAAAAAAAGAAAGAAATAAAGAAAAGCCGAGTGTAGGAAGGGATTTCATGTCCTATAGCTGCTTAGTTTGTTAATTAAATTTTGACCTATACTGAGATCCCTGTAGATTATATATAATTTTCCCCCTTATTTATGGACCATCAGCTCCCGTGGAACTACACTCCCTGGCTACCGTTTACATTACTGTGCAAGCTTATCATGTGGATAATGCAACAAATGCTCCCATGGTGTTGCCGTTGGGTCACAGCAATTGTGTGTGTGTGTGCTTCAGTGGACGGTGGAGGGTTAAATGTGTTCCCTTGCAGTACGTGTCTTCTTATGAGTTTTTGGGCTTTTTTATAAGGCTTTTTTCTTTTCACTGCTTTCATCTATTTGTTGTGTATGTCCACATGACCTCCTGAAAATACAAACACAGTCTTTTATTTGCAGAGCCCATTATCAGCCTCGTCTTTAGCCTCACGATAGAGGTCAAGTAGATTAGTTAGGGAGGCTCTTGCCTTTCTAAATCCACGTTGGTTATCTCCTTTTAGATAATTACTATCCATGTACTTCTCTAATGTGCCCCCGGGTATAGTTTCCATTCCTTGAATACTGCAAGGTTAAATTCATCTACTTTTGACACATTTCTCTGGGTTTCAGCTCTCTTAACTGATTTAATACCAGTGTTTTTGTGATTAGTCATCCTGGACAGGGGAAATAGAGCAAGCGCTGAGGAAGAATATTACTCTCCAAAGCAAGTCCTCTAAGAAGCACTTGTGTTACACCAGCTAATGTTTCTGACTTTTCATGTAACAGTTCTTCAGCTATCCATGCTCTAGTCTCTTCCCTCAATGCTGTACTGCCTATGCAAATTCATGCTGTTTATGGAAAACCTGTGGGAATAAAGGAGCACAACAGTAAGAAGTGATGACTAATATTAACCTTCCTGTAACCTCTAGTCAGACTTTAAAATGACACTGGAACATCAAGGCTTTCCAGGTTTTTATTTTAAAAGAAAGAATATTCTGCTATTAAGAAGCCCACATTTCACACCTGTCAGGAAAAAAAAAAAAAAAAAAAAAAAGATATGACAGCAGACTTATTTTGTTTTGTACTCTGTCTTCATGATAATAATTACAGGAGAAACTTGAGGGCTTTAAACATATATAAACATGCAAATGCAGCTCAAAATTACTTGCTTTCAGTGAATGTTCCTTACTTACGGAATTGTCAAGTTGGATACCTATGCTTTTATAGGTGTTTTATCCATAGTTAAGCATGTGGTTTTCTCATGGTTTTCATTATTACTCTTCATCACAACAGGACACTTAAAATGCTACATAGGATAATATGGCATAAGGAATAGGGAGAAAATATGGTGTTCCTTTCAAGATCTTTACTTTCCTCTGTAATTTGCTAATGAAAATACCTGGTTCTGCCTCATTTACACTTTCAGTATAATATTGATTCCTGATGCAGTAGCAAAGCGGGAGCATTTTGATATTTCAGTTTTGACAGTACTGTATCTTTAGAGGCCAAACGTTTTCTTGTGTGATGGATCTTTTCAGCAAAGCAGCAGTGAGGGTTTATCACAGCGAGCAGCACTGGTTCTCCAATTAATTCATATCACTATTTAACTCCTCCCTTAAAAAATAGAAAACATAATAGTAATAATAGTAATAATAATAAATAAGCAGTCCACATTACTGTGCCACATTACATTACAAAGATAAAATTTCCTTATCCTCAGGGATATTTACATTTGTAACTAATGTTCATTTGTAGCTAATGCATGTGTCCTGTGGTCAGACGAATCCATCATGATAAGGTGCGTAAGCTTCACACGTACATTTTCCTTCCATCCTTTTTCTGTGACCATGGATAGACAAATTTTCCCTGTCACACACTTCTGTTCTTGCTAATTCCCCAATGGTATGTATTGAATACAACAGTATATATTGAATTAAATAATTCAGCCATGCTTTTATATTTAGGAAGCTCTTCTGTGCTTGAGGTCAGCATGAAAAAAAGAGTGAGGCCAAAATGAAGATGTACTGTTTTGCCTGTTTCTCCGTAACTCTAAACAGAAACCCTTTTTTAATGTAAGTTTGTTTTCAGTTATGAGAAGATTTAGGTACTACAGAGACTTTGTCAACATATTGTCATTTTGTATGCTGCTCAGATGCCACTGTGTGTGGCGTGTGCTATAAAAGCCAGGCTAGACTGCACTGTATCCAGCCTAACATTTTTCACTGGCAATACACCCATTTAATAAATCCTTCAAAATGCAGGTAAGTTTTTATTCATAAGGGTTTCTCTATACATGCAATATTCTGTGCTATTCTTGAATGATTACGACATTTCTGTAGAAGGAAATGAGGTAAATATCGCTATATACAAAATATTTTTCAAATGCTAAAGCTCTGACCTTAAAAAACAAAGAAGCAACCTTGAGTCAGACAGCCAAGAGCTTTTTATCAGTTTAATGTAGCAGAACTCGACCAAAGGGGCAAATTTGTGCATTACCTTGCCACTGATGTGAATGCTGCAGCTGCGTTTGTGTATCCATATTCATTATTGCTAGTGTTCCTCCTGGATTATGACTGATCCAGAAGAATTTGAATCTTCATTTTGAATTTTTTACTTTTTTTTTTTTTTTAATTTTGGTAGAAGCAGGCAGAAGGAATACTCAACATCCATTATGTCTTTCCACAATTTGCTGGAAGTGGCAGAAGCTATTAAAAAATGAAGGCATACATATCTCATGCTATTCAGCTGACTGGTAATTAAAGTGCAATTAAATTTTTCATGGTGTAGATTGTGTCTGTTTTCCAAAGAAATTAGGAACTGCAGTCCTTTGAGAATTGTGCTTTTAGTCTCTAGACATTTACTCCTACAGCATTTATTAAATGCGGTCATTGATGAAGTTTGCACATCCAACATACTTACAGGAGGAGGTTTGCAGTTAGTTGGCTTCTCTTGTTGGAATTGTGTTTTTCCTATAGAAATGCACGGTCCTGAAGCTTCCCATATGTGTCAACAATTAGTAAATTACAAGCAAAATCAATCATTCTGTATCCCCATTTCAATTTGGAGACTCAAAGTGTGGCACAAATTGCCCCATGGTTAGGAGTCTGAGTCAACATGACAGAAAACTGAGCTCATAAGGTGATCTTGAATTATTAATGCTGAGGAATATTCAGCAGAGCGAGTTAGGTATTCTGAATTTCCTTCTCAAGGAGCCCTTGACTCCACACTGCCTACACTGGGAACCTGCGAAGATTAAACTTCCCGTCCGGGCATCTAAAGTTAGACGCCTGTGAGCCGACAGTGTGAATATACTGGTGGGATAAATCCCACTCTTACTGTCGTGTAAGAGTTTTGTAAAATCACATTCAAGTATAGTAGCAGAACTGATTATTTGTTCACTATTTAGAACCAACTGCCGGTAGCTCTGGACAGGATGTAGACACGTGCATAAGGCCATTTAAATAAGACAATGGCAATATTTTGGCAATTTGGCATGAGAGGAAACATAAGGAGATACAGAGAAAAATGCCCAGAAATGGAACTGAAAAAAAAAAGTTTTCTCAAACCTAGTATCATTAATAGAACAGTTAGGATCTGATAGGAGGAAGTCCAGCAGAATGCAAAGCCTGAATTCTGTAGTGCTTTCGGTGCAAATTCTCCACCTGAAGTACCTGTGGCTTTTCTCCAGGAATTACAAGGGAGATTATTTCAGTAGATTTTCCTTTATTTCATAATTTAACATGGATCCAACTAATTGGATACTTGTCAAAATGTTTCATGTCTCAAATTAAAAAAAAAAAAAAAGTTTTCTGTTGAATTCTGGGGATAAGTAGAGGTTCCAGATTTCAGGATTCTACCTTCCTTAGAAATGATGACTAATGCAGAAATGTAAAGGAATGGAGAAACCTGTAATTACTAAAAACCCATGAATCCTAAATAATTTTTCCTCAGGGATCAAATTCCAACTCCTTATAGAATACAATTAAATCATGCATTTAAAATCCTATATTTATGTGAACAAAACAGGTAATCGAAGGCTTGTGTATCTTGGGAGCTTAGTGCAGTATTGGTTCTGCCCTGCATTTCCTGACACAGAAATGTATTTTATTGAGTACCACTAAAACCTCTCCCTTTAAAGAAAGCAAGAGAGAGAAACAATCTTTTTCTTCACAGGGTACCATCCATCTTCCTCTTCAGGGCAGCTTAAATGAGAAAATTTAGTATTGTGGCTGCAGTTGCTTGCACTTGCTTTGTGCATGTAACCACTTTGTTTTGCTGTGAGAAAGGGAAGAGTGACAAACACAATTGAGGTGACAATGTCCACGAATTTCAATTCTGATTTGCTAACAACCTCCTTAACGTTCAGATTTCAGCTATCTTGACAGGTATATTCATGGAGGATGAAATTCACATGCAGACAGACAGCCCCAGGCTTATGCACCACATAAATCCTTTCTAAGCCTTTAAAATGTGCTTTAAGTGGGACTAATTGATGTACAGGACCTGTACTGGCCCGTTGTACACATGGGAGAATTGCTCCCAGTTTTTAGTCTTGCAATAATTTACTATTGTACTTTGCTTTAAAGATCTATTCTTTTTGATCTGCTTCCATTTTTCCTAGTGAACTGTTCTCGTGCTGCCTTCTGTTTAAAGACAAGCAGAGTGGAATATTTGAGACTGTGATGTATGTGTTAGATATAAACACAGATGAAATGTATACTGGAAAGGTCAGCATTCAATAAAAATTCAAATCAGATATTTGGATCTGATTAGACACTGTGTGGTCTGTGTGGTATGCACATGGGGATTGTGCAGAAAATCCACTAAACATGATTATGGGAAAGCACACATTTTCTAAAGGGCAAAATTCATCATAGTCCTTAACAATTCTTAAGACATAGGTGGAGACTAGAATTACTATAGCAACTGATTATGTGTTTGTTGGTAGTTCAGTATTTGCTAGTACATTAAGCACAATATGCCTTTTCTGATTAATACTTCATAATTTATATTTATTGTATCATCAATTTTGGATCAAAATGTAGCACAATCAGCTTATTAACATAATAATGCAAAATATGTTCTTTGTGGCCTTTATCCTGGGAGAGCACTGTTAAAGAGACTGATAGCACCTAGAAATGCATAACATTAGGTTTCCTTTTCATGTAATTGTTCTCTTTTAACTTTAAATCAAATTTATACCAGAAAATTGTGACAGTAATCCAGGTGCTTTCTAGGTAACTGAGCAATATACTTTCTTATATGAACGTACAGCTATCATCAGCTGTTCATCTGATCATGGACAATGTAAAGAGCTGCACTAAATATCAAGGACTCTGATAAGGTATGTTACAGTTTTTGTCCAAAAACGTCTGCAGAAAGCCAGTAAGCAATTATCAGAGCCCCTTCTGAGAACCAGTCTTTCACCTGAGTCAAAGTTGCTGGTCCTTTGACAGAGTCTTATGAAAAAGGGGAGGAATTAGACCAAGAACATTACTTGATGTGCCACCATGAGCAGAGAAAGAAAGGAGCTACAGCTCCAAGGAAGAGCATGAAGTTTTTATTACAAAAGCTTGCAGCACCATGATACGCATCTGCAAGGTAACTCCAGGAAAGAGAAACTGTCACCTAGCAAAGCCCTTTTTCTGCACTCTGTTCAGATACATCTGGTGCAGCACGAAATGCAAACTGGAAGTGATTAAAAAGTCCTCAGAATGGATACCATGAAAGCCGAGAGATAACTAAGCCATATTTCAGAGAAGTCACAAATTTACAATCAATTGGTAATGTCCCATTGTGCTACTTCGCAAAATCAGATGGAGCCATGACATTTTGGTTTTGCTTGAGGCCAGTAAATGCCATTTTAGATTTTGATGCCTGCCTCAAGCCACGGATTCATATTTAATAGCAAAGACTTAGTATGTGGTTTTCCTATGCCTCACAAAAGAGTATTGACAGATTTTTTTTCATGGCTGCCTCCTGTACCAATTTAGAAAGATGCCCTTTAGGCTGCAGAGTTTAATGGACATGTCATAGATCAATGGGTAGTTTCCTGAGGCTTTATGCACAGTACACCACTGAATGTCTCAACATGTAATTTTCAGAGTGTATAGGGAGTTTACTGTGAAACAGCTGCTAGCGGTCTAATGGTTGCTTCAAAGATGAGTATCTTGCATGTAGCCCAGTCAAACAAGCAATCAGCCTCCCCAGAACACCCCACTTTTGTTATTTGTAGGTAGACTGGACTCAGGAGTGGAAAAAATATAAAATGATGAATAAAAAGATGGCAGAGGAGGACAGAGGGGAAAAAAGCAACTTGTTGAGATAGAGAATAGTGGATGAAGAAAATATGAGGGTAAGGGTAAAGAAGCTAAAAAAGAAAGACGGAAAAACTAGAAGAGGAAAATGGAGAGTAAAGTAGGAGACAAGTATCTGGAAAGAGGAAGAAAAGGGAATTCCTTCTTACTGTTGAAAAGAATGACTTGTAAGATAGACTGGAGGTTCTGCCTCAGACACAGCTGGTGTGGGTAATGGGAAACCAATAGTAAATACTGTGGCAAAGGGGTTTAGCAGGCATGGGGGTATAACCTGGGATGCAGGATGGTGCAGTGGTCCAGGACCCATAGATTGGTTACCCTGGCAGCTCTGCTGCACTTGCACAACAACTTGCTGGAGCTCTTCCCAATATGCTGGCTATTGTTTCTGAGCTAGAACTGTGAACCTTGCCTCACTGCACAGAAATCGTCTACTAGGAACTCTGGGCCAAGTATTGCAGAGTCTTTAGCTCAGTGGGACGCAATAGTTGATAGAAAAAATAACACTTGATAGAGTCCACATGTGTTTCTTTTGCTCATTTCCCCTCCTCCACTCATCCATAAATCAAAGTGCTAATTGCCTCCACACAATTGGCCAAGAGAGAAATGTGGTTGCTCACTGTTTTGTAATTTTAGACTGTGACAAGCCGTTTATTCCTGTGCTTTAGGCATGATAGTGCAGTTGTAGCTCTTCCTTTGTGCCTGCTGCCCTCAGTGAACAGGGTGCAAGGTAAACATTTATCAGATTGTTTCAGATGGCTCCTGTCAGAAGTGTGCTGCACCAGCAGAATGTCTACCCGTGGCCTGAAAGTAAAGGAGGTTGGATGCAAAATGTCTGTGCCTCCAGTGGTGCCTGTACAAGAACCATTGTAAGGGCTAGACTGGTCACGTCTCTGTCAAGGAACTCCACAAGATTTCCTGTGGGGCTTCCAGGTGTTTGTTTGCTTGCTTTTTTTCTTTATTTCTTTCTGGTTTGGTTTGATTTGGTTTGGTTTGGTTTTTCTGTTGGGCTCATGGCCATAGTCTCCAGTGTCATGTTCAGACACTGCTCTTGTGGTCTGGCCTGGAGAGGCAGGTACCATTCCATGGCTCTCCTCACAAGGGCTGGAATTCCCAAGATTGGAGAAAATGTTATCCTTCCAACAGACCCAGCATGTATTTTTATGTACTAGCCACTAAGTGGGAGAAAAAACAGCTAATTGTTTGGGAACTGGGTTCCTGTTTACCATGCCCTATATTTTCAGTCTGAGAACTCTTTGTTTCTGTTTTCACTTGAGATTTGTTCAGTAGATCCCTGAATGCATTGCACTTTAGCTTAAATGAGCTAAATGAGAAATCAGTGCCATTGTACTGGTTTATATCAGTGGAAAGTGCCTTGAGATGTTCTGCTCTCTGTAACATACATGTTGGATTTAGTCATTGGAGACAGTGGCTCACAGACTAAGTAGCAACCAGTATGAGATACCATGTAAATCATGAAATCTTGGGATTTGCTTTACGTGATCTGAAACATGCATTTCATAGATCTATTTCCTCCTAAAGCAATCTTCTCTTAAAAAATGTTTACTCCCTGCATGTTCTGCCAAGCTACAAATATCCTTATTAATCAAGGTGTACAGCAAACATGGCATTACTTGAAAAATGCTTGCTCAGTGAACATGCTACTTTCAATTACAGAGAGTTCAAACATGCCTTGGTTTTTTGAAGTATTGCACACCGTTTTCCATGCCACAAAGAGGCATAGTGGCGTTACCTGAAAAAAATCTCTCCTTTATATTCAGCCAGCATTTCAGGCAGCACTTCAGAGCCTGTGAGAGATTATTGCTCATGATTGCTGTTCATAAAGTTCATAGAAGGTCTTCTTTTTTCTATTAAGAATGCTATTCCCCCCCTCCTCTTTCTTCCAGATCCTTTTATTTCCTAGGAAACTCTGGAGCAATTTACATGCCTTTTTGGTCATGCAAGAAATTTTCTAGCCAGCTGAGCAACTGGATGGAATTGTTCTCCAGTTCAGACAGATGGTCTTGTTTAGCTGTTGTCACATTTTAAATGTGTAGCTTACCAAGGATTTGTAATTCTCTTCAGAACTAGTGCTCATATTTTGAACTTCTACAGAATCTTCCTACTGAACTCTCAAAGCTCTTCACAAATACGATTGAATTTAGCTTCATATCAGCTCCATTGAGCAGATTGTTATTCTCATGTTAAATGTAGAAAAGGTGGGACAGAAGGAGTCTGGGAACAACAATGGCACAAGATATGACAAAGCAAAAAGGACCATCTTCCTAAATGCAGAGTAAATCCCTTTCTGTATTTGCTTAGCTTCACTATTAGCTATGGACATGGTACGCTGCACTTCCAAAGTAAAAGTGGTGCTCAAAGACCATCCTCACATCAGAGGTGACACTAAACAATTGAAGAATAAGAACCACAGTACTTTAGAAGGGGCAACTAGAAGGCCATCAGATATAGGTCAAATTGTGAGGAGAGAAAAACTGAAAGGAATGGAAAAAGCTGTGAAAAAAACAGTGTAGATTTGCTAAAAATGGATCATACAGGACTGTATTTTTATAAGACAGTATAATCTAAATGAAGGAAAATGCCACAGAGCTAAGCTTCAATGAAGAATGTAGTGGAGTATTACAGAGCTACTGTCATTCTGGTCAGTCATTTGCACAAAAATTATAAGGTGAATAAGAAACGGGGTAGAAAGAGGCAGATTTGGGGAGATATCAAAAAAAGAGGGAGATTCCTATGAGTCCTTTCACAGTCTTCCACCTGTTCTAAGATGGAAGGTTATCATTTAGAAATAGCAGACAGAGAAGAAGATTTGATGATCACAGGATGACTGTAACATGCTAAATGATGAAGTAATGGAAGAAGAAAATATGAGCCTGGACTTCATTATCCATTTGCTTTTTGATAAAAAATCAGCTGCACCTAGAGGGTCTGGGTTAATGGTTCAACTAGTGTCTGTATGAGAGAGAACATCTTTTTATTTGTTCTGAACCTCCCAGTTGTTGATTTCATCTGATATTTTCTGGGTTACTATGAGAGGCAGTGATCATTCCTCATTTGCCTTTTCTGTGCAGTCTGTGATTTCATAGATCCATTGTCAAGTCCTTCCAGAACAATTTATTTGGCAGGCTGCACCTGGTGTATTTATCTATTCCTTCATTGCACTGTCTCATCTGTCCTCATCACCCCTGTCTATACCTTTCAACTGAACTCTTCTGAGAAGACAGAATCAGAATCACATGTGATACAGAAGATGTAGGGGTAGGGGCGTGATGTATTTTTAGCGCACTTCTCTGTTTTCTTTTCCTAAAAAATCCTAATATTTGTTTTGCTTTTTTGACCATAATGTTCACAGAGCTAATGTTTTCACAGAAATATCCATTATAACTCCAAGATCTATTTCCCAAGTCATTACAGCATCTCTAGTGTACATTTTCCTTCCGTATTTTACTTCTCTTCCCATGCATATTCTCTTTAACTAGCTTTCCTACAGTTCTTGTGTTTTGTAGCATTTTTTCAACATACTCTCTATCACTTTTAAATTCTTTTTATAAGTCCTTTGAACTAAACTGTTGACCCTCATCTCTTACTCTTCTGGTTATGCAAGGACTGAGACAGTATGTTCCTGTCTGCAGTGAGAGTCCATCCCACCATCTTTAGCTGTAAAGATGGTGAACTCATGACAAAAAAAAACCAAGAGCTACAAGATGTTTTGAAGATCAGCCAGGACACAGGGACAATCTGTATAAAATCTTTTTCTACTTTCATTCCAGATTGAGCACTCTTTGTTTCCTTAGCATCTCTTAACACCAGAATAAGACAGAATATTTGCAGTGGACAGTTCAAACAGACAGCATCAGCATTTTAAGTGGATGAGTGGGACAGATCAAGAGCCAAGATGAAAATTGCAGTTTATACCACTTCATCATTTTATTAATGTTATCATTCAAATCTTGGCAGAGCCAACTTCTGGAACAATACCCATTTTAGTATGACATAAATTATCACCATAAGAAATTAGGCAGAATGATCAGCAGCCAGAGAGAAATTATTTCTGAGATGGATAGCTAACAATTCTTGAGAATTCAGTTGATTAAGAAGTGTGATTGCTTATTTGGTCACATCAGTTAAATTACTGAAACAAACAGTAATGAAACAGTATGAGAGGCAGATGTGCTGAAAAAATATTTTGAGCCATAATTTCACAGGTCTAAATCCTGAACTGTTTCCAGACGTGGTTGTTTAACTGAAATAACAAGACATTTCTTCAGTGAGGACAGAAATAAATTTTAAAAAAACCCAACCAAACAAAACAAAACAAAAAAACCCAGAAAAATAAATTGGTAGTCTGACACAGAAGTTTCTAAACTAAGGTTTAGAATGTCTCTACATTTCATTTGCAAAATGCAGCAAGCCTGTTAAGCCTATAAAACTACATTTGCTTTCATTTGGATTAGCAGAGCCACACAGATAGACCAGTCAGCGTAGACACAAGAACTGGACCCTGCATGAACCAAAAAACATCCTAAAGTCACAATGAGATCAAGGTTCAACTCTTGGCTTTCCCAGAGAATTTCTCTTGTAACACTGCACAAACCACTTCATTTGCTGGGGCCTTTGTGTCTTATCTGTGCAGAACAAAGGCTGTTATGCCGTGCTCTCTAGTGCTTAGGATGAAGAGGCTCCGTATATGAGTCGTGGTCGTTGGTGAAAATTTCAGCATTGGGGATATCACGAGTTTTGCCAATACACCAATAATACAGATAGAGAGCACATGTAAATTAGACTGCAAAGATGTACAGCCAGGATATATTATAAGAGTATGGAGACTTCCAAGTGAACTCTGATCAGAGGTGTTAGGTCTACACATCTCTACTGATATCAGACCCCAGCTAGCTCAGAAAATGATGATGACTTTCTGGTGTTATTTGGTTAAACCAGAAGAATGGTAAGTCTCTGAGGGATAATTAATAGTTTTATGTAATAGTAACAGAAATTAACTTTGCCTTTAGTTTGTAAGATTTAGTTTGCAAGATTTTCCTGCATAAACCTTCTACTAATAATGTCTTCTCGTTGCTGGCGAAGCTTTTTTTTGTAATGCTTCAGGGATGTGCACTAGCGGTTACCCCCAGGAAAAACCTCCTTGCTAATGCTGAAAAGCCAGTCCCAAAATCCAAGTGAGAGAGGTCAGATCTGGGGGAAAACAAAAAAAAGGAGTGATGCCAGCATTAAACTGTTCACTGTTGCTTTGATGGTCTCCATGAGATACTGTGATGGGGAGATAAAATGGAAAATACACAGTGCAGATGGAGTGTATCAGGTCTGCCACAGGTAAAGGATTTAGCCTGCTAATGGCATGGCTGCTGCAGATGGTATAAGGGGAGTTGAAAGACACTGAACTGATTTAAACTTATCTGTTAATCTGGTAAGAGAAGAAAAGAAAGAGAGGGAGAGTAAGAAAGAGAAGCCAGAAAGAGTAACAGGTTAACACAATTACTATTCCAAGAAAAAATACGTTAACATGAGACCCAGGCCAGTATTCTTTTGGAAGGCTTTCACATGGACCTCTAAAGATTATAGACAGGTTAATATAGATATATTGCCCTTTGAAATTTTACAGTTCCAACTAGACTTCTAATAGCACGCAAAACAGAGTCACTTAGTCCAGTATGGATAACATGTTCCCATTTCCTCCAAAAATAACCCTGTAACCTTGTTCCACCCCAGCAAAAACTCTTGCACAGGGCTCTTGCTTATTAAGAAATACTAATATTGAGCAAATTTTGTATAAAGCCGCTTAAGATTATTTTCTATAAATAGAGCATTGCTTGTTAAGCAGTATTTCAGCCTCAAATCTCTGGTTTTGGAGCAGGAATTGCTAGGTGAAGTTCTGTGTAGGAGATCAGACTGAACAGCTGCAGCACAGTCCCTTTGGCATTAAGATCTGTGAGCTCCTAAACAAGCACAGTTAGTTTACCTGTCTTGTGCTCCAGAGGCATATGATTTCTTTGACTAGTCATACAATAACTGGTTCCTCTCTGGAAATCTTGATAGATACCAAATGTTTCATACTTTTTAGCCCAATAATAATTTATCCTTAAATTTGTCCTAAAAATATTTCTCATAATTCCCATAGTTAGAACCCATTGATCATCCCAGCCAAGGAGTAGAAACAATGTAATGTGAATTAGATGACCAGCCTCACATCACTGAATAATGAAAAAACAAATGACTGGATGACATAGAAATAATTCCTAGGCTGCAGTTCAGTGAATAGCTTTAATGAATGTACTTGAATACTGAGCAGTTCAGAAATCAAGAACGAGTCAGAGAAATAAAAGGTTGAACTTACTGGGTGCTATATTTCTAGTGAAGATATCCACCAGCTGTAGCCAGTACATTTGTGTCATGAGGCTGACACTGTCCCCTTTACATTCTGCTCAGCACCTTTCCTGAAGCCCAGGAGCCGCTTCTTAATTCCTTCTCTGTTGTTGAGGTTTCTAAAACTGCTTTATGTCTTTTATGCTGTCATATTTACTTGCACTAAGTAAAGGTATTGCAAACCAATTTGCAGTTATGTATAGCATCACTTTTTACATGTCAGCATATTAAAGAGCTTTGTGCCTGTTCAATTTTAAACCCTTATTTCAGGTTTTATAAGTTCTGAAGTTCTGCCTGCTTTTAATTATATCAGGCTGAAGACAACAGTGTAAATGTTAACCCACAGAATGATTTACAGGAAATGGTAGCTGTCTATTTATTTTCAAATATGAGGCATCAGAAAAGGCAGCAACTTTGCAGTCTCCTTTTTTAATACTAGGCTTTAATTCACAAGAGAACACAAAAACTCTGATTATTTACCCTGCAATGGGAAATAAGTTGAGTGGAATTAATAGAACTGCAGTATTAAGAAATGGAAGGAACTGGCTAAAATTTGTCAAGAATTGTCTTTTCTACATTGTCCTTTATATGAGAACACAAGGGATTGCTTGAAGAGATTCAGAGCTAATATATATAATGAAGAAAAATATATTTTTCTTTATCAAGTATATGATCAGTGAGTGCTCTGGTGGTTAATCAAAGCAAACCTTGTGGCTGAATTACAAATAGAAGCTATCGATCTTGTGTGTACTAGAAGCAGCTGTTGTTTTACAAAGCATGGGCTGTGTCTTTGCCCAGTGAAAACTGGTATCCTTCTACCCCGTGAATGAAATGCGGGAACTGCTGGTGCCTGGAACAGTGAAACACTGGTGCAAGCTACCTGGAGACTAGAAAATAGCTTTAATTTGAGGTTTCTCAGCCTGCTCCAGGTCTCTTGTTTACAGCACAGCCTTACTTGTTCGTTGTTGTATTTTGTTTAATCTCTCTTTGCAAGTGGACTACTGGGCATTGACCAGTGCCGAGGGCCAGGAAACATCACTCCACAGAATTATCTTATTTCAGCTTTCAGTATGTTACTGTTCCCCTTCCTGTCCCTCAGGCCTTGCTAAATCTCATAAAATCCTTTTCAGATTGAAATCCTACTCTTCCCAAGCTATAACATTTTACAGCACGTATTTCTCTATATTTGTCTTAGTCTCTTGTTGACATTCTTTAGGTACCAGTTCCTTGGCTGGTAAATGTCTTCCTTATTCTTAGATTTATCCACTTTGTTTTGTTCAGAGCAATGTGTGGGGATAATAAATTGGCTCACAAGTACCTGACACTGCTTCCTAGTTCTTTCTACCATGCCAGTTTTTCATAATACTGAATCCAAGGGATGCCTGGAAGAAGCCAGCAGCATTTTCCCACTTACACATCTCCCAGAAGAGCTGCAAGCTGCCTGGATTTCTCTAGTAAGCTCACTCAATGGATGTGCTTCCACAAAAGGTATTCCAATAGTTTAATAGATTTATTCCAAAATGTGATAATAAACAGTTGTTTCAAATGTCAATTTTAAGGCTTGTGAAATGTAACTATGTACATGAATAAGATCTGAGCATAAATCAGCTCAGTAAAACAGCTTTGTAAATATTTATGAGCACGGGGCTCTTTGTTTCACACTGACTCCTTCTGTGTCCTCGTCTTAAATTTTCACTTGCTTTAGTTTAAGATGGTAGTCTGGGCTGAGTACCTGGCATTGCTACATTGCCACTTGTTTTCTCTGGTATTGCAATTATACCACAATCCTAAATCTTTACTGAATGCAGTGAATGTGTGATCTATAGAAGGAAACCTGTTTTCATGGGGGGCAGATCCTGAATTCTGATGGACCCGTGTGAGGTTTAGCAGGTGCCACGTCGCTGAACTGAAGCATAGCTTGGATTTGCCTACATGAGCTGCCATCTCTGCGGGGGCTGCAGGCAAGGCAGGACACAAGTTCCCTGCTGGTGTTGGTATTTTGGATAGGGCTGGTTATTCACGAGGGGGAGGAAAAAGAGAGACATTAAAAAGATGGTTGAAAGGATGAAAGGTAGAGGTGTGGAATGAAGGAGATGTGAAGAGGCTATGAAGGAGCAGTAGGCAAAGAGTCAGAGCTGTCAGGATACAGCAGAGACAGTCTAGTGGGGACTGTAAAGATGAGTTATCATCTCCTGCAAAAGCTTTTGCCTCCCTGGCTCCTTCTCCTGTGGCCGTGATTCTTGCCCCAGGCTTCCTGGCATTTTGGTGCCCCAGAAGAGAAGTAATTGACCTTTTCACTCCTTCTTTTGCAACAGTCACAGGTGAGAGCAGAAGTACGCAATCCTATAGGCATCTTTTTTTTTTTTGCACTTTTTACAGAGTTGTGCATGTGCTCATTACTCCCATGTGCTGTATTCATGCTGCAATTTCTATTCCTCTTCACTAATTCACACCAAAATTCTGACTTAGTTGCATTTTTTCCCTATTTAACTAGTAGCAGATAGCACCATGTTAATCAACATAATAACCAGAAACAAAATCTAAATGTAAACCTACTGATAATTTTCCAATGTTAGTTTAACCAGATCCTTGAAGTTCCTGAGTGGTCAGTTTGGACTGAGATAAGTGCTATCATTTTTCTTCTCTCTTGTCTGCTGGTTCTCCAGCCTTTTTGGACTGCAGCCCACAAGGAGTGTGAACAGGTGGTGCTTGTGGCACTTCAGGATGGATTATTCTCATTGAGGAGTTGGTTTCTGCTGCTTTGTGAGGGGCTTTGGCAGATCAAGAGCTGTTGCTCCTGAGATCCTGCCAGGCATGCTTCCCATGTGTTTCTGGATGTCTTCACTGAAACTGCATGGAATCAGCAGAAAAGGGGGGGCTTGGGTGTGAAAACATTTTGCATGATGTTTGTCCATCTTCATTTGAGATTTGTAAGGACAGCCAGATACATTGCCATTTAAACAATTACTTTTATTTAATTGTGTTTGCATTTTCATTAGTGAACAATAATGGAGAAAGATAACTCATTCATTTGCATTCAGACTTATCAGAAGAATCCTATACATTGTACAAATTTACATCACTTAATGTCTTAGCGTGCATTTAATCATACTTATGCAGATTTAAGTGTCTTTCTGACTGCAGTGGTATCATTCATTAGCAATTCCCTGAAGTCCAATGATCATAGGTTTGGCATAAACACAAAAAAAATTCTTCAAAGAGTAGATTTTGGAAAGCTCATCGGCTCTTCTTCCTACACTTGTGACAAATTTTGTGTCTTTCAGACACTCCTCAAAGCACACCACCGGTGTACTTGAGGAGATAAAATGCTGTTTGATCAAATAGGATGTTTGTCTTTGGTGAGTTGTGCTTAAGGCTTTTATTCTTTCATTTGTGCAGTTAGTCAAAAAAGATCTAAGATCTTTTGCAGGTGACTTAACTTCTGAGTGTGTCCCTTCCCCTCGTGTTTCTTGCTGCCCAGTTCCAGGCAAGTTACACCCGCGCCTTTCTGCAGCCCCCAGGCTGCTCTTCTCAGATGCCATATGCTCTCCACATCCCAGACACAGGGCTGGGGTGAGACCCAGGTGTTGTGAGCCAAGGGCTGGCGGGATTTGGAAATGCAGAGTGGATGCCATGAAATCATAGGCATTTCAAGAACATCTTGAGAGGAATTAATGATGATGTTGCTCTCATCTACTTCCTTGAAAAAAAGAGAGCATAGTTCTGTTTTTATTAACTCCAGTGAGATTGATGGAAAACCTCTGCTTTCTGAAATTGAGTAAGAACGGGAGTGTATCCTCACTAGCAGATACCTTGTCTAGATGCACACACCAAGTCTGAGATGTTTCCTTGAAGGTGCAGCACCAGTTCTTTCTGCAACAGGGAACAGCAAGCAAACTCTCGGAAACAGTGTCCTGGATGTCACACACCTGCTTTCCCTGCAGGCCTTCTCCTTCATCTGAGAGGATCCAGGACTGGGTTGCCTGCTGAAGCTTACTCTTAAAATTATACCTCTCCAGAGACCTGAGACTGTGAATGACCTCTGTTTGCAACACTAAGTACAGTAAATGCTATTGTATTATCCAACAGTGGCAAATTAAATAATCCCACTCCCGTCACTTTCTAACAGGATAATGTTAAAGGCATTCCTCTGAGATGGAGAGTAATAATTTGCTAACTCCCCTCAGTATTTCATGCTTCTCAGTAGTGCAGCTAATTTTCTCTGAGTACCTTATTAACATTAACAATGACTTCACAGTCCCACCCTAATAGCTCTCCGCAGAGGCAGTGACTGTGAAGGTGAGAGCTGCCAGTGACATATTTTCCTCCTTTTTCTCTGCAGACTGTATTATCCTGGTTTCCATCCGCTGAAGGCTGTCCAGCTGATGCGAGTGGGCAAACTGCAGTACAGTCAAGACATGTTTCCTGAAGCACTGGAGACCTTGAAACAGGTCAGTATTTGGAACTGTTTCTTCTCTGTCCACCTCCCTCACTTCCCCTGAACCTGCTGTGTGTCCCCCTTTTCTGCTCTGACTGTACCTCACGCCTTTGGATGCTCCTCACCACTTTTTCCATCAGCGGTGATTCCCCAGGCTGCATCCGAGTGCGGTGATGGGTCACTGTTGCTGAACGTTTCAGGCACTGACTTCCCCCAGCATCAGTCACTGCTAATTACAGTTCGATAGCTCAGAGGAGCCTGGATGAAAAATTGCTATTAGATCCAGAGAGATAAAAATACCCCAATGCCTTATACTCTCCTTCTTACTGTAGCAAAGTGAATCTGGCAGGACTGAAAGTACAAGAACAGGAGCAGAGCTGCAGTTTCTACCCTCCTTATTCCCTGTCAGAGATCTGTGATTTCAGATTGGAGAACTTTGCTGTTAATACTTGTATTTTATTGTGAGCCACACTCAAATCAACAAACATGCTTCTTGATCCCTCCTATTTCTATATCATTCATCATCTCTCTCTTCTTTGATGTGGTTTTGCAGCTGGTGCTTTGCTAGTTACATTTCAGCTTTAAGCCATCCCTCTTGTACCTGAGCTGACTTTTATATTAATTTCCTCCTACCTCAGGCTCTTATTTCTCCTGCCATTATATTGCTGTTAGTATCATCTTAAATACATTGAAGAGTCCCCTTCCATGTGCATCCTTTCACTTGCTCAAGCCCTCAGTCACTGATAGGGTGTTTTTCTCCCCCTGGAAGATGTGCTGCCTCCAGTTCCCCTCAAAGAGGTCTTAATGCTTATTCCCTTGTATTATTGATTGTCCTCTGGCCAGCTTGGCCTGAAGACAGTACATGCTCCACGCGGTTCCCCTTCTCATCTCTCAGTCCACCTCCAGTGCCTGACACAACCTCCTTTGCTGGGTGCTGCAGAAAGCCGCCCGGCCCAGCTACTTGCCTCTTGCTGCTGGGCAGGAGCAGTCCCCAGTGCTGGCACCGGTGTTGGAAAGAAGTGCAGAAATTGCCTGTATGTGCCCTCTGTTTAAGGTCCATACTATGTGAAGAGCTAGTCTTGTGGCAAAGAGTTAGGGCAGCTGCTTGGGATAGAAGGGGATGGGGTCTGCGCTGGGGGTGGAGGGAGAAGTGAGTTTTACACCTATAAAGTTAATATCAGTTATGACTCTCTAGATAGCTTGGTATTTTGTGCTTACTTTTTTCAACCTCCATATCTATTTTGTTTTAACATCTGATTAATTATGCAAGCTGATTAACTGATAATTTCCACATGTTGAAATCATAAATTAGTATTTAATACAATGCCAGTCTTACTAAGGCTTGGTAACTTGGATCGTCACTCGATGTATTTAACTTAAATTATGGCCAATTCTGATCCTTAAAAAGCAGAAGGAAGAGTAATCAATTCTATTTTTCATGCATTATTCAGAAGTCATATATCTGTCGTGCCAGGTAATCTGTTCTGCTATTTCCCCCATAATATTTATAATTTCCAAACATTCAGATTTTCCTTTTTAGCAGGTGGAGTGAGACCACAGTCAGACGAGCTTCTATTTTCATTGATAATGCCACAATATATCAACAGGCATTCTTCTAACTGCATTTCTAGTATGATACTGCATTAAATTAAACTGGAGTGAATTCCTCTAGAGACATTTGAATGCTGCTCATCAGTGAAGGTGGAAGTTGTGATAGAGTTTTGTGTTTTTAGTGAAGAATTTGCCCACTGTAAGCCAGATTGCTACTGTATTATCCTTTGAATACTGAGCAATGCCTAACACAGAAACATTTTTTTTAAGCTATGAGCTCCTCTTTCCCAGAAAAGGGAGAATAAGGTGCTGCTTACCATTCAGTGCATCTGTAACGGTGGTGTCCAAGCCATTCATGGTCCACCAGGAGACTGTAAGTGCTGTACAGCTAAGATGCAGAACCATTTACAAACTAATCCTGGTGTGGGTGTGGTTTTGCCTATTCCCTGTTCAGCCTCTCCCCTTTTCACCCACATGTGTGAGACAGGGAGAGATTGAATTTCCATCCTCTGGGAGCACAGCTGAGAGGAGGAAAAGCTTCTTGTCCTCCTGCTTGTCTATGCAACTCACAAGCATAGGACACAACACGTCTTGGGATGAGATCTGAAACTGATTCCCTTCATTGCTGCCTACACTGGAAGAAATGAGAGCAAGATATAACTCCCAGTTTGCTGCAAGGATGTGATTCCTAATATAACTCAGATAATGTCCTGGAGTTATATGAGAACACAGTTTGGCCCTTTGAGATTAGATGTGTCAACAGAGCATGCCACATGCTCAGAGCAGAAACTCGATTACCTTCTCTGCATCATTACTCTTCTTAATACACTCTGACAGTGAATAGCACCCTGTTGGAGCCCTCGTCAGGCTAATTTCAGTGTGGCATTAAGGAGAAGGATGTGGAAGGTGCAGAGGAATTGAGATCTGAGTGAAATTCACCTCGCTCATATAAATCCTGTTTAATCAGGCACAGCCTCAGAGCTGCTGGGGATTGACAGCCTCTGTGCATCAGATGCGCAGCCTGTTAAGACCAGTAGATCTCCATACACAGCTCTGCAGCCCAGCCCTTACTGCTGCTCTCTGTGCCACCCGAAAATGAATCACTATCATAATCACCTCATTCTTTGGGTTTATCTCTCTGCCCTGCACCCCCAAAGAAGGCTTAAACAATGTGGAAGGCTTTATGCTACCTATTAAAATGAAATCACCCCCTAAAAGTATATTAGACCCTGCAGAATCTAATTTACGAGGTTTTGGAAATAGAAGTGTTACAGAGAGGCAATACTCTGCTTCTGAAATAGAACCTGAAGGTAGCCCTTTATTGTACAACCAACATATTATTTTTAAATTTATTTTTAT